>NW_009646851.1:2927913-2928809 GCF_000708025.1 Charadrius vociferus | reverse complement strand
TGAAAAGAAGGGTCTTGCTGAGAGATGCCCAATCCCATGGTAAACCCTAATGCCTCCTAGCCCGCAACTCCTAACCTGTCTCAGCCCAGGCTGTACGCCATGAACTCCCCCACCTCCATCCTCACTAGTCTCCCAGTCTACCCATTGCCCCCAGCACCTAACCCCGCACCTCCCAGCTTCGTCTGCCGCCCCCACAGGCTGTTGAGGCTAAGCAAGCCCCCTCCAGCCAAAGCACACCTGCAGAAATATGTCCTGCTTTCTGAATTTAATGATGTGAACATTGGTTTGGATATTCCAAAAAAGCAAGATGCATTTAAAAAAGCAAAAGCAGGACTATGGCAGCCCTAGAAAAGGCTAACACACATTTCAGGGAAAAGAAACAGAAGGAGCCACTTCCTAATGCATATTAGCTCAAGGGAACGTCCTGCTGAATACATGTCTGGGATAAATACCCGCCAATGCACTGCTCCCAAAGGGATGCAATACATAAAAATATATTCTTGGGGGTTTTTTAGCTCTAGCTCTGTAGATTCTGTAAAGTCTTGCTCGTGCCTTTAAAACGTCTGGTCTGATGAAAAGACCTTCTGTCAGGACATCATGTTCCAGTGATCAGGACTAGCTTTCAAACAGTGAAGAGGGTCTGGACCAAAGATCCTGCAAAAAGCTGTGCTACATCTATTTCCGCTCTTAAATGTGGGGAAAAGCAGACACAAATACTAATATTAAACAGGCAACGATGCTCACTGAATGCTGCTAAGGGCTTAAGAAAAACTCACAGGTGTCAGTACTTGTTTTGAAGTATGAGATTAGACAACACAATATAAACACATTTAACAAGGGACACTTATACTAATGTGCCAGCAGCCAAGACAACAGGGACAACCTAAAATTCCTGC
>NW_009646851.1:2912569-2927899 GCF_000708025.1 Charadrius vociferus | reverse complement strand
AAGCTGTAGGACACACAATACAAACAGCAACTCAAATGGGTGCTGAGGGGTTACCAGGAAGAAACAAGTGTATTGCGTCAGTAAGCTCCCCATGCAAACATAAGGTTGCAATAAGGCAGGAAGAGTCCTATACTCATATATATACCCAAAGAGACACATACATACATATATTCAGGAAAATTAAATTAAAAAAAAAAAGAGTTCCTGAACCCAAGAGCACTCAGGTTTGGATGAAACAATGTATTTTCACATCGCCTGCAGTTTTATTACGCTAACAAATGCTTTGTGATTGTGCGAAGAGTGAACTAAGGGTGGGTTTGAATCTGTACTTGAAATTGTACTCATTCTCCCTCCACACTATAAGGACACATATCTACATAAAACCCATGCTGATGCATGTTCCTCCAAGCTCTTCAGTTGCATGATACGATCAGTCTGACACCAGCCAGCCCTACACTAGTTCTCCACGCTTAGTATACGTGACGAGTTCAACTTGCAGCCTGCAACGTGATCAGAAGGCAAAAGTCTGGGGGCTCCGCTCATGAAGACTACTATGAAGACTGCTCTTCACTCAACTCCTTTGTCTCACTTGAAGCCAGGTCTGCGCTGCGCCTGCTAGCACAGACGATCAGAAGCCAAAGAAGAGCTAAGGGTGTACTATCTTCCCACTGCCTCACCTCCACCTTTTCTCAAAGTACCCAAACATCAGCTTTTGAGTGTTGCACACAGCAGTCAGGAGTGAAATGTCAGCTGTGTCTGAAGCTACTAATCCAAATAAAGACAAACTGAGAGAAAGGGAATTCTCTAGGGCAGGAGCCCTTTTTGCTCAGTATTTGCAAAGTGCTTACTACAGCGGACATCTGTTTCACGGCTGGGTTTGCTCAACTCTTAGAAAACACAAGCAGTGACTCCTCATACTGTTTGTAACAGTATCACTAATTCTAAAACTGCATTAACTGCATATAGTAATACTGCTTATGGGATGAAACACAAAGAAGTGTTGGCTCAGCATCGCTAGAACACAGCACTTGAAGCAGTGGTATCTACTGAAATGTGGGAGGTCTGCAATTCACAGTCACTCTCACAAACATGTATCATCCATTAAGTCACCAATATATCAATGTCTTCAGTATCTTACTGCAAAATACTGAACTTAAAAACTCAGCCAGCTTGTAGGAGTCGGTAAGTTAATTTTTAGATCCTGCAATTGTAATGCGTTTATCGCTGCAGTTAAAAGACTTCTTTCACTTCAGTGATGAATTATGCTAAAACAGAGCAAACAGATTTCTTTCACTAGTGGTGAGACAAGTTTACATGTATGTCAGTTATGATTACTACAGCACTCTTTCTTTCAAGAAATACCCATGTTCTTGTTACTCTACTTTATACCCTGAGTTAAAGAATTATTGCAAAACTGCAAAGGGAATGAAAGAAGACATGGGAGACAAAGAAGTTAATCCTGTGGTTCCCCCTGATAATTCACAAAGAATGCTATTTTCTGAAATAAATTTTTAATGGAGCTGGGGGAGGGAGGGAGAGTGAAGCAGTGAGCTGGGTGCCAGCCCAACAGTATTTGCTGCTCTTCACATGACAGTTCTTTGCCTTTCCCCACTGGCTCCAGCACTGCCAGAAGGGAGGCAAGCGCAGGCCAGCACACTGCTGGGGCTGCTGGTCATGCCGCAGGTGAGCAGCAGTAACCGGTCCGAGGGATGGAAACGGGGCACCTGGCCACTCTAACCACATACCTGTACTTACTCTATTTGCAGACTCTATTCATAAATGATACTGAAAAGGACAACAGCCATAAGAACGGCAGAATGGAAAAAATCCTCAAGAGGGTGATTGTTCTGGCCTTGACACCAGTGGTAACTGTGGCAAAACCAAAGAGTGCCAGATTCTTGACCACCACCTTTGAGAAGTCCACCAGCCAACAGGCTTTGGTGCGACAGCAAGACCTTGTGTCGAAGTCCAAAGACTCCTCTTAGAGGTGGCTCCCTTACGGGGAAGGACAGCTAGGATCAGAAAACACTGATCTTCAAAGAAACTTGCAAGTTTGACAAAGAAAAACTCTCAGCAGTTGTACCTCAGAAATCCTGTGAAAATAAAATTACCTGTGCAATAAACAATTTTTTATCTTTCTACTATCAGCAAGCTACAATGTAAAATTTGGTGCATTATTTACTAGAAAGCAAACAAACTTACATTTCCACAACATTCAGCTACCCATCATATTAAATGGTCTAACAGTAGGCATGATGTGTCCTCCTAAGCAGGCTCTTGAAGGGAGAGCTTTGAACTAGTCTAACAACTCCCTTTGCTTTACTTTTGTTACAAAACACTGTTTCAATATGAGACAGCACCTCTGAAAGGAAGGGAGAACACAATATATTCATTGTGTTGCTTTCATCGAAGAATGCAAAAGCAGAAAATGTAACTAGAAGTAAGTTTCCTTTTTCCTTACCGAGTGATGAGACTATTTAAGTACAGTTCTTGCTTAAAGATCTAAAAAGGCAAACCCTGGGTAGCCCGCATGCAATTAGCACAGTTTTGATTTACCTTCCTTCTGAAAGAAACTGTGGAGGCAACTTATCTCTAATCCAGCAGACGGCTGCCAGAGCAAGCCTGTCTACATGGCTACCCCATTTACACCAGATCTAGCAAAGGCGTTGTTAGGGGGTGACTCAAATGACTAATCCAATAAAAAACTGGATTTGGCCTGGAGGGCAGGGAGACTGTGGCTTAGTTTTATCAATGGCTTAGCTATGTGATCCAGCTCAGCCCAGGGCTACACAATCTTCAGGAAGTGAAGCTGCAGAAGCACCACTCAAGATTACAAAAACGTGAAATCCTACTCTGAAAAAAGCCCCCAAACTTCCTTTTCTCAATTCAAAGGGAAATGATGAAATTCTGTGTAGCAGAACAGAGATTTTACTGCATTGACAGATTATTTAAGAACACTCTGAGCACAGATTAACAGAAGAAGCCTACATTAAGATTCTGCAAATTCTTTACATTTTCTGGCCCTGATTTAGAATGGAAAGCAGCATAATAGGAATTTGCCTGAAATTAAAACCAGAAGACTTCTTCAGTAGCTTCTGTACTGTACAAAAGAGATGTCACAGGCAAAAAGTACCATTACAGTAATTAATGTAGGAATGACTTGTTACTCTAAAATCTGGTTTTACAGTTTTTAAGAGAAAAAGGCAAGTGATCTCCAACATCAGAGGCAAAATGATGAAATCACTTGTTCTTTCTGACAGGGTCAACACAACGGAGTTTTCAAAACCAGTCTTTCTAATTCAAAGATTACATTCTTCTCCTTAAGGGTGCAAAACTACCGTAACAATGTTCTATTTTCCATAATGAAAGTCAGAAATACAAAAATAAAATATATCAATTTGCAATTACTTTAGTATTACAAGGGGGTTTTGTATAGATACATGAAAATGGCTATAATGCTTTTATAATCTGCAGCCTAACAATAGTCAAAGAACTGAGGTTTAATTTTTATTATTTTGTTGCCCATTGCTCAAAAACACACAGAATAAAATAATACTATCCTATAAATCTAGGCTCATAAATTACAGTACTCTGCTAAGATCTAGGTTAACATTGACTGAGTGCAGAATTATTAATGTCGGACAGAATTATTTGTGCTTCCAGTTACCCTGTTGCAAAGCTCATTGAAAGCTGTCACCCAGGGACACATTCTTCAGTTCAAAATGAAATCACTTTCTAATCTACACAATTCAGAGATCACGCACAAATAAAACAGTCTTTGCTAGAGATTTAAGACACTTGATTAACTCTAATCTTATTTGGTGGTTTTAACATATACATTATTTTAATTAATATATAATTGATAAACGATGGTGCTAGAATGCACAGCATCAAAAGTCACTCAATTTTAAAGAACTACCAGGGTTAACAGATACTATACATGTCTAACTAATCTTTTTCTTATTTTAAATAATGTGATATTTAAGAAGTGAGTAGACTCATTGTGCATACATCTGCCAGCTGGTGGAGAGAAGTGACGAGTGGCGTTCCTCAGGGGTCAGTACTGGGACCTGTACTATTCAACATTTTTGTTGTGGACATGGACAGTGGGGTCGAGTGCACCCTCAGCAAGTTTGCCAATGATACCAAGCTGTTTGGCGAGGTAGACACGCTGGAGGGGAGGGATGCCATCCAGAGGGACCTGGACAGGCTGGAGAGGTGACCTGGGCGTGCTGATTGACCAGAAGCTCAGTATGACCCAGCAAAGTGCGATCACAGCCCATAAGGCCAACCATGTCCTGGGCTGCACCAAAAGAAGTGTGGCCAGCAGGTCAAGGGAGGTGATTCTGCCCCTCTACTCCACTCTCGTGAGACCCCACCTGGAGTACTGCGTCCAGCTCTGGAGTCCCCAACATAAGAAAGACATGGACCTGTTGGAGTGTATCCAGAGGAGAGCCACAAGGATGATCCAAGAGCTGGAGCACCTCTCCTATGAGGAGAGGCTGAGAGAGTTGGGGCTGTTTAGCCTGGAGAAGCGATGGCTGTGGGGAGATCTTATTGTGGCCTTCCAGTACCTAAAGGGGGCCTACAGGAGAGCTGGGGAAGGACTTTTTACTAGGTCATGTAGTGACAGGACGAGGGGGAATGGCTATAAACTGGAAAAGGGCAGGTTTAGATTAAATGTTAAGAAGAAGTTTTTCACTTTGAGGGTGGTGAGGCACTGGAACAGGTTGCCCAGAGAGGTTGTTGAGGCCCCATCCCTGGAGGTGTTCAAGGCCAGGCTGGACATGGCCTTGGGCAACCTGGTCTAGTCAGAGGTGTCCCTGCCCATGGCAGGGAGGTTGTAACTCGATGATCTTCAAGGTCCTTTCCAACCTAAACCATTCTATGATTCTATGATACACGGCCAATTTATTTAACCAAATCTACAAGGACTGTAATTATACCTGTCCATGTTCAGAGACTCCAAAATGCTAATGCTACTGAAAAATATTTAAATTATCACGTTGGCAATGTGCATTTCAGTTCCAGAGTCCCACAAAGGAATCTACAAGCTTTGGTGTGCAGCCGCTCCAGTACGAATGTTTTGCTGGGCTGTGCTACAGCACACTGCTATGCAGGCAACAACCCACAGTTTGCCCTTGAAACAGTTGAAAATACAAGGTGAGAGCAAGATGGCAAAACAAATAAAAGAAACATTACAGACTTATCACTTGCACCTACTGCCCCACAAAACCCCACTAACAGAACAGAAAAAGCCCACAGTGCTAGGTAACCACATATAAAAACTGTGCAAAATCGGATGGAAGTTTTCCAGCCAAATCTTTAATGCAGTGGCTTTAAAACCAACATATCTTTAGATGTATTGCAAACAAACAGTGTTTTAAGCAAACAAATGACCTTATTTCAGACACCAAAGCATGTTTAAACTGTGTTCGTGAGTTCTCACTTTATAGGTACCTACAGTGAAGTCTGAAAGGAGGCCTCTCAGGAATAACTATATCTTAAAATCCAGCCAAATTGTGTATATTGCTGTCCATTATCACAAACCTAGTGTTTTGCACCACAACCTGAGAGGCAAACACTAGGTAATGCTGGTTTGGCCCAATTCTAAGGCAGTCAGTACTTTTCGTCACTCACATGTACCATTTAAGGAGTTTTTCTTTGGTATGGCTTCAGCTGACACTGCAGCCTTGGGGGACAGAAAGGAGTGAAACTTAAACTAGCCCCATAACTAGAAACATGGTACATTTGCCCTTTAGAAAGCCAGTCGTGTTCTTCAGGGTGGACACACTTGAAAGTTTAAGTGATCGCAATTTGCAGAAGTACCAAGATGAAACCTTTCAGTGATTTTAAGTACTTCCTACTAGCTTACATCTAAATGGGGCATCAAACAGGCTCTTAAGACAAATCTCTGTTTTTCCACAATTTAAGTTGGTCTATTACAGTTCGGTTGTCATAGGTTCTGAACACTAGTTAGGATGCTAAGAACAGGCACTTTTCTGTTGGAATGACGTGACAGACTCTTAACAGCTTTTGCAAAGGCCCTGTTCCTAATGCTGACTTCAAGACAGCACCCTAAATCAGAAATTATGCTGTGATATAAATTAATTTTCAGTAAAACCGAGTGTTCTGGTTTGAGCTACACAGGATTAATTTCTCTTTCAGTGATTTTGCTTTTTGGTAAGGTCTCTTCTAATGCTTGGGAAAACTGCACTTTTAGACGATTCTTGTGTCTGAATTTGTGAAAATGTTTACTTTATAGCTAGCTATAGTATGTGGGTTTCAAGGTCTCAGTGCTTTCGAGTTAGCCAGGTTTAGGGATGAGGAGGAACAAGACCTGGGTACTTGACCCAAGATGGCCAACAGGATTATTTCATACCATGAATATCACATTCAATATAAATTACAAATTTTGCTCTTCCGTGATGGCTGCAATCCTGAGGATTCCTTGCCCTGGTGCCGGACCCCTGAGCCCTTGCCTTCCTCCCGAGGCTGTAGCGCTCGCAGTGTCCAACACCTGCTGTCCACTGCTGGGAGTGCACAGCTTCCAACTGATAGAATTGGCTGAGCGGGTTCTTCAAACGGCAACAACTGCTTAACAACTGGTTAACAGCATATAAGCAGAAATGTATCCCCTGGATACAAGTCACAGCCAAAATGAATGTAAGCATCATTATATTAAATGGTAACTCCTTCAAAATTTTTGTAAGATTCATGGGATGTGGCTGGGCAGGAGAAGACAGGTAACACTGCATATCGATATCCATATACCATTACCAAGAGAAGGAAGTATAAATGCAGGTTCCACTGACTCTTACATCCCTTCTTTTGGGGCGCCATGAAAGACCTGCTTCTGGATGTTGTTCTCCATAAAGGCTGAAGGGAAGCAAGCGAGCACAATTTATGGTCTCTGCTTGTCCATCATCACCTGCTTAGCTCCTCTATTGTCCTAAGATGAGCAAATACAACATGCATAGACAGTTTAACATAAATTCATATGAAAAGAGTCAAGATCCAAATGAAATGCAGATACTGCTCTGGTTTTTCCCTAGTACCCTTTAAATGCTCACTCTTGGAAATCTGAATGCCATAGTACCTCTGTAAGGACAAAAAGAAGTAGATTCCTTGTTGCAGGAGAAATATGCAAAGTGAACCATCATTAATGTAACAAATTAAAATATATTATATACTACAAAAGCAGAACATGTGACCATTATAATAATATAATGTTATATTCATAGTATATAAAAGAAATGCTATACATTATTGTTATATTAATTACTTAAAAGTTGTAAATATATAACTTTATTAAATTCATTAATATATTATTATAGTACATATTTGATATAGTATATATTGTAGTATAGAATATTGTCGTTTTATAAAGGCAGAAGAGAATTGTCTGCCTTTTTAGGAGGAAGGGATCTGCCGCTTTGAATTTGGGCTTACAGAAAACTGCCAGCCAACTGAAAATGTAGTGTCATTATAACAATCTTTGGTAAAATGGATCTTTCTTCAGTACACTGTCAATTAACCAGCATAGCTATTCATCCATATAAAGATTCAAAATTATAAACCTGAAAAAACTAGAATATCAAGTTGCTTTTTACCACGGGACAAAAAAGTAATGTACTCTCCCGATCATAGCATGAATCTGCTTTTCACATTGTTATGAAAGAATTGCATGTAGGCATAAAAAGGGTAGTTCAGTTCATTATGATTAGAGAAGCTGTCCATCCATGATGTGGACCTACCTAAGACAAAGGCTGAAACCATCACACTTCTTGCTGCTCTGCTACAATAACAACCCAAAGTTGCTGACAAAAACTGAACTGAGATTGTTTAAATGTATATATTCTGTCACTGATTTAATGAGATTCCACTCTAACATTTAAAACACACTTTTCATTGTTTTTTTTTTTTTTAAATTTAATTTAAATCCTCATGGCCTTCATGAAAGACATAAACAAGACTGTGCAGACAGTATTTGCCGCTTGTTTGCTCTAGTGTACTGATAAGACTCATGTTTTGGGGGTTAAGCCAAATGTGATTTCACTTTATTAATTAGAATTTTCAAATCCTGTGCTATTTGAACCACGCAATTTAAAGTAAGTAATGTACCAGCTGGATGAGTTTATACAGTCTGCACACATTAACTTGGCATTTTAACTGTTCAAACAAAGTCTAACAATGAAGTCATGGAAAGATGCTGGAAAGGCTGAAACATGTCCTTGTTTCAAAGGTGACTTGCAAAATAAAAAAATCGTCCAGCTTGTTTGTTTTTGATAATATGTTTACAAAGACCTGGAAGAGCTCTGGGACCTACTTTCCATTTTCAGTCTGCCAATTCTTGTCTTCCCTGTTTGGATGGAAGTCCTTTTAGCAAGACCTGGAACCTTCTCAGCCGCAAGAGAACCATCTCACTATCTAGATTCTTCATAAGCTTCAAGCCAGAAAGGTATTACAAAGTCTTTCAAATAAAATTACTTCCTCTTTCTACAATATCATTTTTAATTCTTCAGGGTCTACACTGTCCCGCTACCCTCTAGCTGCCCACAAGATTTTCCCAGTAGACAGGGCCTTAGTGCTTTGGGTGAGCAAGTACGTGTAAGAGCACAAGAGACATCAATGCAGTGCCTGCAGTCAAACCTACAGATGTGAGCTCTGATCAAAACTTCTCCAGCCTGTTGGGACAAAGTGGGCACTCTGGACAGACTTTCTGGTGTGTAGTAATGCATGCAGTCTCTCCCACAGGAGGAACAGTTATATTCTTCCTCAGCTGTTTTTAAAAAAAAAAAAAAAAAAAAAATCACTGGGGTTTCATCAGCTATGAAATGGCTCTCTGTCATCAAATGTGTATGGTAGCAGGCTAGCAGGTTTCCAGGAAAGAGAAAGACATCATGACTGCATGGATTTTGCTCCCCTAGAAAGCTGAGGTAAGAAGAAATTGCGGGGCCAGTGGAAAAAAAAATAAAATCATACTTTAAAAATCTTTAAGACAAACAATCTTTTAGACAAACAAGGGATACAAGTCCTCCCCCCCCCCCCTTTCTGTTTATATTCTTTAAGTAAGGCTATTGCTCAATTTTAGTCGTTTATATCATTGTCCTCTGATTTCACACACATCAAAGAAATCTACAATTTTATGCAGTTTCTAAATGTGAAGATTCTTTCATCTTCACCTAAAAGTCTCAGTTTCCTTCAGGTTACCTTCAAATACTGGGAGGCAGTATTGGGCAATTCAGCAGCAAGCAATGATACGTCATCACTGTAACAGCGATGGGGAGGTTGACAGGGCAAAAAATACAAGTCATCCTGGGGCAACCCATGCTTTCTTATCAAAGTCCTTAACAGATGAAACATAGGTACCCATCTCTTTTTACTGTTGTAAGGGTCATCTGGCTAGGATTACATGCCTAGTTCTTAGCCAGTAGCTACCCGAGTTGAACCCCGTGCCATGTGTATGTATCTGAGGGACAGGGGAAGGTGGATAAAAGGAAAAACAAGGATGGCAAAACCATGTCTGCACAAGAAATTTAGCCGGTTAGAAAGTAAGCAAGAGAGAAAAGCATTGCTTTTACACTGTGATATAAAATTTTAGGTATGAATTTTGACCAATCTTATTTATCCGTGAACACACATACCCCTCCTTCCCCCTGCTAAAAAAAACCCAAACAAACAACATTGCTGCAAATGTTAGAGAGTTCCAGCTTTAAGTGCTGTTTGCGGTTTTTTTGATGCTTGAAATTTTGATGCATTTCCAGCTGGAATGTTTTTTTTTGCCTATAATTTTGTAAAATATTCTAAAAAACACACCCAGCACATTCTTTAAAGCCAATGTCTAGAATTAAGTTTGCTTCAAGTAAATAAGACAATTTGACTTATTTCACTTTTCACAAACAGTGATGAAGAAGCAAAAAGGTAATTCAGATGTTTTTTAAGTAATTGTCTTAAATCTTGGCATGCAGAGGAAACAGATTTGCTGCCTACATCTTAGGAAACATTTCAACCACTTTCTCAAATCTGTTTTGCAGAAGTAATAACCAAAAGTTTGCCTACTGTTAACATCATAATGTTAAGAGACATGAGAAATCTGGAAAGCAGAGATGAAACAGCAAGTTACTATTTCTTCCACTTTCAGGAATCACAAGAGACCAATTATAGTAATTCCTCCAACAAGACTTGAAAGAAAGAAATCTGAACCCCCATAACTTCTCTACTCTCACGAAGCAAATATGAAGACAAGATAGCCAGACAAGCATGAGCTAGAGTAGTAGCAGACACTATCTCAAATTCCCACATGTGCATAAATTTCCTGAACCTGAACTTGCATGGGCCTGCAGTGAGCATTTATGTGGAAGACTATTGAAGTCAAAAGATCTCATCACTTGAGTGAAGCTCTAGCAATTAATATTTAGGAATTATTTTGCCAAGAATGCCTAGGGAATTTCCACAAGTAGACCTTAAAAACACAGAAAAGAAGGTATTATCCATTACAAATGAAGTTGGGAGGCTGCTTTTCTTCTCAAAATTAAAGCAACTGAATCTAGTATCTCTTGAAAGATACAGCAGTTCTGCAAGAGAAAATTACAAAAGTGCAGTTTAGTCTTTTAGCCTACTGAACTTAATACTCTCTTTCTACAAATCTTTTGCTAGAGGCTAAAGAAAACTGAGTACAAGTTTACCTGACTAACATATTTGCATCTTCCACTCCAGACAACACAGGTATGCACAGGAATACTTTCATGCAAGCCGTCTACAAGCATTTACCTGTGGGGGTTGAGGGCTAGATTTATACAAGTGCTTAGATGCTCAAGACACCACTCTACCATCATCTACCCCTACAGGTGGCAGTTTTCCCCTAATCCCTTTGTTTTCCAAATAAAACCCATAAAACAAGTCGTTTGTAAGGGATGTATACCATGGGGCTGTTATGGTCTGTGCCAGCCTCAGTGGGACTCTCAAACAAAGCACTTCCAGATGGAACCACGAGGTTTCCAACTTGGTGTGTTCTTCACTTTTGGGCTCGATCCAGTGAGTCTTCAGACCTGGACTAGAGAGCACACGAAACTGGGTAAGGTCTCTCACAAAGCACTGACAAGATGATCCTCAGCTGGCATGTGGGAGAGAAAAGTTCAAATCCTTCCTCTGCCTCTTCTGGAGGAGGAACTTCAACTTTTCCTTGCCTTACAGAAAATTCCTTAAACACTGGGTGCTCAAGATGAAGAAGGCAAAGGGAAAGGAATCTTTTAAAATCTCCTATTGAAGCAATTGCCATTCCATAAATTACTTGAAATACTAATAACACAATGAACAGTTTGAAAATATTCCCACAGTCACAGAGTCATAGAACTGTCCAGGTTGAAAGGGACCTTTAGTCCATTGGTTTGCATGTTTTATACAAGTAACCGAAATGACAACCCCTTTCTGCACACTTATGGTCACGTATGATGTCCTCAGCACAGGACACAGAAAGACCTGGACTGCAGAGCAATTAAAACCACAGCAGTTGATGCATTTGCCTACGGATCCGCCGTCAAAGCAACAGTGGGGCTTACATGGCTTTGGTTCATAATTCTAGGAGAAAAGACAAAGCCCAAACAGAGGGAAATTTTTGTCTCTGACTTACAGATTCTCTGTCCTTCTTTTTGCAGAAGTTGCAGAAATGCTTAAAAAACCCCAGACATGCAGACTTCTCAGTCTATACCACAAAACACACTTCCAAATCACATTCAGCAGCTGTTCCACTATCTGCAGTAGAGCAAACCCATAATAGGACAATGCAGCTGGATATTCTACCGACAGACATGGGCAAGTTTTGGACACAGCTGCCTTTATTTTTCAGTCCTTCCCAGGTCTGGGGGAATACAGAAATTGAATCTAGAAAAGGTTTTTATCCCGAGCGGACAATATATTTGCACTATGTAGAAAACAAAGGAGAAGTACTCCTAACTTCAGAGTTCATCTTTTTAAAGGCATGGCCATCAATCAGGCCACTGTTTCTACCACTTCTAAGGGCACTTTGGGGTCATTTTACTGCACAAAGAAATTGTACACTAGAAAATAAAACACTTAAGAAAGATACATCAACTCTATTTTTCAGATGATCTATTATCACCAAAAGATATTTGTTTAGTCTACACAGACAATAATAATTTTCAGAACTGGCAACTATCCCAGATAGTAAATTTAAAAGAAAGCTCTTACCTTGTAAGAACACCAAACAGTTCATATTCTCACCTGAAGTTTACAATTAGGAATTGAAAAGTTATACCTTGTTACAAGTAATTTTTAGAGTAATAAAGTGGCAATATACTGGGCGTAAAAAACACCTTCCTCGCAGTTTTCCTCCAGTTTGCTTGTTTTGTAACAGGAATGACAACAACGAACACATAACCTGGTTCTAACCGTGCCCCTATCACAAACGTGGACACTGAGGAGACCATCCTCTCAGCCCTTGCCATTTTCTGATGGCAAGTACGTACCAGGGATAATGCTGCGTAGAAGGCAGTGTTAGCCCAAAGGTATTAGAGCATTAGCACCTGCACACAGGCCACCTGTACATTTCTCCAACCAGCTCCAGGACAGGGCTCTGGCACAAAATACACTCTACGTATGTCACGCTCATGCACTGCTCTAGTGGAAGCCCATTTAGATGAACTTGCTCTGGTTCAGTATGGTAAACCTAACCAGTAAGAGCAAATTCAAACGGAACTATAAAAGAAACAGGTTTGAGTCAAGCACCTATCTTATTTCCAATTGTCTCTTCAAAGTCTCATCTCCAAAAACACTACGGGGAGGAACTCTACACAGCCTTAAGGCTTGAGGATACATTATTTAAATAGTATATATATTCTGCTAGTTCTTTCCGCCTAAAAAAAAAAAATAATCTTTCCCTTAATTTTTTTTTCCAGAAGCTTAGCGATAATCCTATTATTAGTCGACAAGTCACTTTAAAATGCCCTACTCCCAAACATGAGGCATTACCACGACCACCTTTCTCTCCAAATTTAAAATATTTGAAAGCTGTTATCAGAACACAATGCCATAGCAGCTAGCAAAACAACTCAAAGGTTACACTGCACACTTCCCTTTTCTCTTCAAAATAATACTAAGACTGCTTAAGTTTCCACTCGCAATTTTCAAGATTCGACAGCAGAATGAAAATATGACTTTGATGCATGCAATTTTTATGAAAAGCTTACTTTCTTAAATAACAACAAATCGTGCACTTCATACCAACTCTATTTCCTCAGATTTTCCCAGCAATAATCCATACCTCCTGGAAGCCTGCCTTTCTGATCTGTTGCAAAAACTCTTCCAACTCTTCTATCGTCAAACTCAAGGTACTGTTGCAGATGCAAAACCCCTGGAAAAGTCACGTAAGGGCACAAAAAACTGATCCACCGTGACTGACAATTCAAGCTCTGCCTCTTGGGATAAAGAACGCTACTTATTAATCCCCAAAACAATTTTCAATAAAGTTTATGCACTTTCTCAGGTAACTGTGACAGTCATCCATTTCTACAGAGCAAACGTGATGTTCTCTTGATCTTTTTTACAGCTCCAATCCCCACACACCCCCTGATCTTCAAGTTGAAAACTACAAATAAGGAATATAACAGCAAAATGAATGAATGATGGGCTAGTCTTCTCACAGTGGTGAAGAATATATGAATATCATTAATTTCACAGCAGAGAGATAATCTACACATATATAGTACTACAAACTTTTATTTGTCTGAACAGGTGTCACTAGTTATATAGGATGATTCTTTCATTTTTGGAGTTTCTTTCTCTCTGACAGATCACAAAGCGCCATACCAATAGCAATCTGAACCCCAGAAGCGTGTTTTAGCTAGAAAGATGCTGAAAGGATAACAGGTGAGTAACATCTTTTTATGATAATAATGGCAAAGGATGAACAACTCCAACTAAGAACACTGTGGCAGACCATTATTCTTGCAAAGGCACCGAGAGAGTTCAGTGCATGGCTGAACTGAGAAACCCCAGCAGCTTTAAACATCTCATCTGACTGCCTGACCCTGCGAAATGCAGACACTGCCACATAGACCTGAAACAAGGCAGTCAATCAGAGGAGTACCTGCATCTTCACATGACTTGGTATGTATTATCTGCTAGATCAGAGATTTAAGATATCTAATGTACATCAAAAAGTAGTAGACGTTTTCCTACCACCTGATCTCCAGGGTTTGTAAACAAGCCCATTAACCTTTAATGTATCAGCAGTATAGGCAGATGTGTACACAGCCAAATGCAGCAACCTCTGACCAGTAGACCTTTGGCACATAATGAAAACGGTCACTGATGTGTTTTACGTATTTTTAGCAACAGTTTACCTGAGTAAACACAGGAAGATTTAACCCAAGGCCAGCCAGCCAGACGCAGGGAAAATTTAGTGCCGGGTCCCTACCCCTGTGTGTGTATCGCTGATACGTTAAACTTCATCGTTTCAGAAAGCAAGTAAGGGTGTTACCTTTCTGGACGTGGATAATGTCTGGAAAGTTGGCCAAATGCCCCTGATACAGCGCTAACAAATCCATCACAGGATCTAGGTCCTGCCGGGGCTGATCTGCAAAGAGGTCCCCGATGGCGTCGTAGGCTTCTGCAGTGAAGGCTATGGCTTGGTTGAGGCCAGCCGAAAAGGCGTGCTGGTCCAGCTCAAATGCCTGACTAAGGCACTTAAAGGAGTGCCCCACCTTCTGGTATTCCTTCTTGAAACCAGTGACTTGTTTGCGGGCAAACTCATTGGCTGTGTGATTAAGCTGCAGGGCGCTCTCATCCATCTTCTTCATGAAGGCTTTGAAGCCATCCACCTGGCTTTCCACCTCCTGCAAGTCCAGGCTGGCCCCAGGGCCCGTGGGGACACTGATGGTCAGGAAAAAGTTGGCACCCACCATCTCATCCTTTTCAGCCTTGCGCTTGCCTTGTTTCCAGGCCTTCTCATCCGTGCTGGGACAGGTGAGGAAGTGCTGGAAGGCATCGCACTGAGCCAGCACGGGGTGGCTGCACATGTGGTCCATCCACCAGGCCAGGCCTTTGCGACGTTTGGAGATGAAGTCCTCCTCAAAGCGGCCAGTGGCTTGCTTCTCTGGCAAGTGGGGCACAGAGATGACAGGGAACTTCTCAGCCAGGCGCCCATAGAGCCAGTCAAAGTGCTTATAGCGGCGGTGCACCTGCTGCCCGGTATGGCTGGGCACCAGCTTGTAGGCAATGTAGCTCTTCATGCCCTTGAACTTGGTCTGCTTGGTGGGGTCCTCGATGGAGCACTGGAAGGGGGAGGGGGTCTCCTGCCACTCGCGCCCC
>NW_009646851.1:2905407-2911513 GCF_000708025.1 Charadrius vociferus | reverse complement strand
CTTCCCTTCCCTTCCCTTCCCTTCCCTTCCCGCCCCCTGGCGTCCGACCGCCCGGATCGCTTCCACTCGTATCTTCCTGTAGCGCCTGGTCCTGCCCTGCCTGGTGCCTTGGATGCCATCTGTTTGCTCTCTTTGGATCCCTGGGTGCGCATTTCTCCCCAGATTTGAGCCTGTTGGCGAGCAGTTAGAGAGTTTTTCCAGAGGAGCCGTCCCGGTTTGGTGCCCGGTTCGTCGCCCAGCGCCCTGCCAGATAACGCAGCTCCTGCTCGTTTCTCTGGTGGAGTTCAAAGCGTATGTTGCTTCTGAAAGGTCTTTGTGGCAAATAATTTGCCTTCATCCGGGTGCCACAGGAATTAGTGGGATCCACTGGCATCTTGCAAGACCCACTGCTTGCGTTCACGGCTGCTGTTAGTGCTTGGTACCTGCGTTTTGCTGGTGGTCACTTTTTTCTTCTGACCTTCATTTTCCCAATGTTATTGCACACATTATCGCAGCACCTTTCTGTTACTGTTGCTTGGCTTTGTGCTTAACATTTTTTTAATGTATCAGCTCACCACAGCCTAGCATGTTAGCCCCGAATTCCTTCATTGCTCAACTCTGGAAGTCTGTTTTAATTACCTGATACCAATAGTGCCCAAAGAACCACGTAGTTCAGCACATAACCAGCTCCTCAGTGGCCAGCCCACTGGAACACGTTCATGTTGCATCACCTGTGCCCCCATCTCCAAACCCAAGCACTAAATTCGGAGCAGCAATTTTACAGGGAGTATTTCTGAGTTATCAACACCAGTGCTAAAGCAAGAACCATCAATCTTCTCCCAAGAGAGAGCTGGCAGCTGCCCAGGATGGTGCAGCTGAAGACCTTGACTTCAGAGAACTCTGTATCAAAGCTTCTGGGTTTCCCTGTCAGCTCACTTGATACTGGTGGGAGCACCCCGACCTGGCCTGGTCACCGTTAACGCCCCAGCAGGCTCTGAGGTGCTCCTCAAGCCCTGCATCAGCATCTGTCAGCACTCTTAGAACTGCCAAAGCTCATTTTCCATCAAGGCTAGTGACTATCAGCGTTCTTCTGCTGCAGATGGCACGCTGTCAGCATCTGCCTTTGACGCAGATGTGGTTCACTTCTGCCAAATGGAGAGATTGCCATGGAACCCAATCCACAGTCCAGTGTGCTGCCCTCCACCTATGTGGCCAACCTAGAGTAAGGACTAAAACAGGCGGTAGGTGTGGATCAGTTTAACCTGGTCTCAGATTTCATCCCAAATTCTGACTGCTGCAAGTCAAGGTAAGTCACTGGGTTTTTTTATTGCTTCCAAAGTTAACTCCTAACATTGATCTGGGCAGTCTTGTGCATTCATGTGAATCCTCACAGGTTAAACTACGGGAAATTAGCTCCTGATCTGCCCTTTACTATGCCACTTATTGTTTTTACTGCACCTGATTCAACTGCTTTCCCAAACTTTTCAGTCCTATTCATCTTAACTTCAATGTCCTTAATTATTAATGTTGTTTTCTCTGAAATAGTCTTTTTTTTTTTTTTCATGTGAGGTGATCACTACCGGAAATGATGCTGACCTACTTGATTTGCATAAATAGATACATTTAAGATTTGCTTTCATTGAACAACCCGGAGTGACAAACAAGATGCCTTGTGCAGCTCCAAAGCCAGTTCTGGAATGGGTTTTTGCTGCTCCATGGGGTCGTGCTGACACCTGTCAGGCTGCAGCTGTCATGGCCGGGGCAGGACGAAGGGACAATGTTGAGCTGGGCACCCAGCTTACTTCCTTGGGTGCAGTGGTGGAGGTGGCAGCTGTCCTGGTTCCCCCTGCCCCCCTTGGTGCACTGGATCTGGTAAGTACTGACTCAGTATTTCTATCTCAAATGGATGCAAGCAAAGGCATCAAGTTCAACAGGTGCAAAAATTGGTACCAGGAGAATTTGAAGGCATAAGATCTGTAAAGCTAATGAAAATACTATTTCTTAAATAAATAAGTGTGTAGTGAAGTAGTTATCCTCTAAAATCTTCAAGTTTTACCTTGAGATTTTAACAAAAATTAAGTTAGATGAAATTGCATCATGGTTTTCAGGACACTAACGCCATCAATAAGGCAAAGTTATGAAAGGAAAAAGCGTGTTATATTATTTCCCTAGTGGACAAAACTGCAAAGAGAATTTGGAACAATAACAAGGTTGTAAATGACATTTTCCTTCTTTCTCCTACCAGTGAGCCAACTCTGATTACCACTGTGTGCAGGCACTCCGTTGTGGATGTTAAAATTAACGTTTTTAAAAACGCAACTATTATTTTCAAGAAAACCAACCCGCAAAATTAGAAGCCACCCTGGAAAACATTTTTAAAGGGTTTGAAGAAACAAGCTTCTTCGGCCCTTGGTAACCATCTACAGTGCCAGGTAGAAGATCTGGGTGGACTGAGCTTTGTTTCTTGTTGTACAGGCTAGCAGAGGCAAGGATTTCAAAGTAAGAATAGCACATGTTGCCTTACAGCATTTCAGCTGCACAGAGCATGTATCTGAATGCTTTGCTTTGTCAGGAATTTCTACCATCTTCATTGGGAACTGACATTTCAGAGTCCAAGGGAATGTTATTGCAATCCTATTGAGACTGACAATCTATCAGTCAGTGAAAATGTTTATTATTTAATGTGTTCCTAAGGATTTGTAATTTGGGGGGTGAAATGGAAAGTCAAACTTAACTCCAATGCCTACCAATATCTGTGTATGGGATATCTCATTGTTTTAATTTGGAGTTGGGTATTGCAAGACCCGTGAGAATATATGATGAAAGAGCAGTTTGTAAGCAGCATGATTTATTTTTCTGCTTAGGTGCAGAAGCTGAAAATAAATTAAAAAATTGGAACATTTTGGGGAAAAGGTAAGGATTTTAGGCTATCTTGAATTAGGAAAAAGTTGAATGAGTAGTGGCTCTGAAACCAAACATAATAAAAGCGTGTATCATCCCTGTGTAACTTTTCCTTGAAGCCCCCAAATTTTTCCTTCTTTATTTTGTCAATTTTCCTCTGTCCTATCACTTTGGTCATTTACTAGGAAAAGCAAAGTGATTTTCCATGAGAGAAGATGAAGCTCTGGTGGCACTTCAACTTTTCATTATGATGATAACCTTTGTGGACCCTGGAAAAACTGTGTGTCTGGATATTGAAAAATGTACCAGTAGGAAATACACTGAATGGTGCCAGTGTCATTTCTAAGAGCAAATTCAGCCAAGTGCTTACTCAGTATGTGATTTTTGTTGTTGTTGTTGCTGCTATTTGTGTTTTATCTCTAGAGGGTTTTGTTTTGCTGGTGGTACTATCTCATCATAACTCGAAATGACTGTAATTGTTTTAAACTATAGGGATGGATAATAAATTTCATTTAAAAGGGGAATAAACTGTTTTTCTTCCATTTCTACATCAGCTGTAACTGGAATGTCGTGGTTCAGTGTGCCTGGCAGGGCTGCCACTAGAGGGCATGAAATGATTTCAAACGCTGAAGTTACCATACTGAAAGCAAGTAAAGACTGAACTCACAAGACAGTGAAGAAAATGCAGTATGTGCATCAAATACGTTATTATAGGGGTATTTTTTTCAGTTTCTAAAAGCTCGAATATGATTAGCTTTTAAATATTTTGTAAAATTATACTGGAAAACGTAAAACAGGTATCAGTAATGGAGATACTTTATAGTGTGCTATGGAATTTAGGAAAAGATGCAGTGGGATTTAGGACGAAACAGAATATTTTTCAAACAGGAACACGAATTAAGCACAAATTGCATAGCTTTTTGTCAAACTAGGTTGTGTAAAATTCGAGATAATTGAGCAGAAATGCTGAGGCTCTTGTTTCACCTTTGCAATATGTATTAGCTGTCTCAGCCCCAGTCTGTGTAATAAATGGCTGTTACACAGAAATTCTCAACCCTCCATGTAATATTGCTTGGAATGCATGTCTGTCTCCATTCCCTGTCTGAAGAGATAATGTTTCATAACCGTCTAAGGATGCTGTCAAGATAAATCCATTATGGATGCAGTTCTTCCATGCTGTGGCAGCAGGGGTATGTGCTAGACAGGCATTCTGATGGCGCTGAGAGTCTTTTGTGGTTGCAGACGAATGGGCCTGTGTCAACTGCTAGTCCCTTGACATGCATACAGGCAGAATTTACCTCCGAAATGTAAAGACTGAGACACAGCAACAGAGGATACATGAGCCTGCTGTGCTTTACCCTAAGCTGCACAAGTCCTTGAGGAGTAACCTCAGTCTTATATATTGCAATCCAATACCTTTCATGACAACAAACATTTTATAGAAAGCAAGACTGTGAGCTAACTGGGTAACTGGTAGGGAAATCCAGGTGAGACCAACGTGATGTCCACGTGCCATATGAATGTGGCATGAAAATAAAGTTACCTTAGAAATAATCCCATTGTATAGGATGAATAAAATACGGTATAGCATGAATGAAGGGTTGAGCATTCATTCATTTCCCACAGGAAGGTATCAAAGAATGGTCAGGGTTGGAAGGGACCTCTGGAGATCATCTAGTCCAACCCCCCTGCCAGAGCAGGGTCACCTACAGCGAGTTGCACAGGACGGTGTCCAGGCAGGTTTTGAATGTCTCCAGTGAGAGACTCCACAACCTCTCTGGGCAGCCTGTGCCAGTGCTCTGCCACCCTCAAAGTAAAGAAGTTCCTCCTCGTGTTAAGATGGAACTTCCTATGTTCAAGTTTGTGCCCGTTACCTCTTGTTCTGTCACTGGGCACCACTGAAAAAAGACTGTTCCCATCTAGCTGACACCATCCCTTTAAGTATTTATAAGTATTCATAAGGTCCCCCCTCAGTCTTCTTTTCTCTAGACTAAAAAGACCTAAGTCCCTCAGCCTTTCCTTATAAGAAAGATGCTTCAATCCCCTAATCATCTTCGTAGCCCTTTGCTGTACCCTCTCCAGGAGTTCCTTTGGCTTCTTGAACCGGGGAGCCCAGAACTGGACACAATACTCCAGATGTGGCCTCACCAAGGCAAAGTAGAGGGGGAGGATGACCATGCTCAACCTGCTGGCCACACTCTTCTTGATGCACCCCAGGATGGCATTGGCCTTCTTGGCCACACAGGCACATTGTTGCCTCATGGTCATCCAGTTGGCTACCAGGACTCCCTCACCCAGGACAGAGAAATTGCAGAGGTGACCTCCTTAGTGGCCTCTGTGCCTGTGTTAACCCTGGGGTTTATCATGGGAAAATGAATGCTGCTGGGTTCTAGAAATCCATGGGACTTGAGTTCTTTGGGCTGAAGAGGTTCACATCAACTCCAGATTTGCTCTGGCCCTGTGCAGAGAGGTGGCTCGCAGTGGCTGGCCTCAGGGTGAAGGAATAGTCACTGACAGCTCCTCAGTTATACCTGTCAATTGATCAAGAAGGATGAGCCCTAACTCAACTTTACGTGTCTATGAGTTTGTACTGTCCATTGTTGAACCTTAGGAGCGTGAATTCTCAGTTTCAGCCTGGAACCCCGAAAAAGTTCTCACTAACTTAGGCAGCAGACCAATTTCAATGGCAGTTTGGCTATCGAAGTATCTCTCATTCTCTCAGTGCTTGCGTTTTAGCTGAGACACTTCATACTGCTAGCAGGAGGCAGTGTCGTTAAATTGTAAGTGAGATTGCTGTCTTATCTTTAAGGAGAAAAATTTAGCTTGTGTTGTTGCTTGAGGACGTGGAGTACAGAAAGGATGGCCAAGAAGGTGCTCAAGTTGTCTGTGTCAGCTCAAGAGATGAGGAGTTCTGAGAAGCCTGATGACTGAAACCGGCATCAGGTTACTTTAAGGTAAACGGTTTAGTTTCTGGGTTTTGCTGGTCTTTTGGCAAACATAGAGGCCTACAAAGGAGGAGGTGGTGAAGAAGGTTCCTGCTGTGCTTACTTTGGGCTCTGTATTGATGAGAAGGTAAATGGTATGAATTCCTTATCACAGGTGGTGCAGCCTGTCACTTCCTTATTAAACCCTTGTTTTAAAAGGGATTTCAGTGCTGGAGACATACTGGGCATCCCATACCATTAGTGAGATGTTAAGAGATGATGATTTCCTAATAGAAAGAGTG
>NW_009646851.1:2886578-2905380 GCF_000708025.1 Charadrius vociferus | reverse complement strand
GTTTGCATTTAAAAGGACATTTTATTAGCTACCCATAAATACAGAACTGTATTCATATAAGGAGGATTATCTGAATTTAAAATATATGGTTATAAAAAGGCAAGTGAAAGTAGAAATGGAAAAATTAACAAGTTGCTAGCAAGCAAAATGGATAGTTTTGAGAATTGTCTATAAGTATGTTAAAAATTGTGTGACCAGTGGGACAACTTACTCAGCAAGAAACAAAATCCTAACGATAGTTTAGATGAGTATGGTGTGAAGATGACAAAACTGCCAACGGTGATACAGGAGGGAGATTAAATATATCCAAGGTTATTTAATAAATACTTCTGCGCTATAAGTGGAAAAAATATATTCACTGTGTTTCATGTTGATGAATTCCTTTGTGTTCTGTTAGTAACTAGAGAGGGTGTTTAGCAGCAGGTGTTAAACTTTTATATCTCTGTAACTCAAAACACAAGGATAGGAAAAAGATTGCCCCAAGAGCTGTCCAGACTATCACATTCAGTTTTAGGGTAAAATTTGTATCACTGAGCAAATCTCAGAGGGGTAGGGAAAACCTGCTCTTTGTTATGGTGGTTATTAACACTTAGTAATTTGTGGAGGGGTGTGATGAATATTCCATCAGCTGAAGTCTTTAAATAAAGATTTGCTGTCCTACTTAGATATGTGTTCTTTTTCAGACGTATCATAGGCTTCATGAGGAAATTACCAAGTGAGATGCTGTGTGCTGTGTTCAGGGGATCACACTGAGGATCATCACTGATCCTCCCAACCTTTAAACATATAAATCTGGAAACCTTAACTGTCTCCACACTGTAACCATTTCAGGCTGAAGTTTCTAGAAGGTCTCAGATAAATATTGCTATGGCTAGTATGATAGAATGGGTCTCAGAGTTCACATTTCTGTATGTATTTGCCTCAGAGTCTACCAATCTACATTGAGTCCTTATCAGTTTCACTCCAGCATCAAGCCCTAAGGCACAGACTGTATTTGTGGTGCATCTTGTATGATACATACTGATCATGACACCAGGAGTTGGATAACTGTGGTAAAGTTACAAAAAATATACTTGAAATAGTATTAAAATACATATAGCTGTTGGCACTGCAGGTAGCTCATGAGTTTCTGTCTGCCTTGAAAGACAGAGTACAAGAATTCTGTTTCTATTTGTCAAACCACACTCTGAAAATCATTTCCCTTCATTAATTTTTCATTATAACTATGATGTAATGCTATCGCTTTTAGTTAAGACTTGGACTTATTTAAACCCAGCATCCAAACTCGAAATCAGCTCATTCACAGACGCAAGATAGGCCTGCACTGCGCTCCTGCGGTGCCTGTGGAACAGCTAACTCCAGTGTCCAGGCTAAGAGGAGAGCAGGTTATCCTGGAAAATGAGGAGTGGAACTAGTAGTAAAGGAATTATTGCCACTGGAAGGCAGAACGTCTTGGGATCCCATGTAACCTCTTGTGTGGAGTCACACACACACACAGAGAACCACTCATGTGGTCCTGCTTGGACACCTGAATCAGCTGCAGGAGCCACCAGCTGAGCTCTGCTCTGCATCGGTGCTGTGGTGGGACAGAGCGAGGTGCCAGTCAGCCCTGGAGGCTGCACGGTGGCACCTGAGTGAGGAAGTTGTGCTGGATCAAACCAACTCCATGCAGAGCCAACAAGAGGGATGACTGCACATGTTGGCCAGTTTACAGTGAATCAGTCAGCCATGAGCTGATGAGGACCTGACTGTAGAAACTTTGGGGTGGCTAGTTTGGATAGAGCACTCACATTTTAACCCCCATGTCACCCAACTCTGCTAAGAGTAAGTGAAATTTTTGGAGATTCTGCCATGGTATCTCTGCCTACATGATGACAACGTACAATTAATGGATGGGAAAATTGAAGGGATGTGCAACTGGAAAGAAATGTGGCTGAAGATAGTAGGTGACTTAGTCTTTCATCCTAGCACACAAAGGTTTTAGTCCATGTACGGTATTCCTTTTCTATTAACAACCCAAATTTTTGAAGTCATTTTGAAATGTCTTTCTTAGCCTTTGAAAATGCTCATTTTATCATCAAGTCAAATATTTCTCATAGGAGGTTTAAAATCTTAAAATACCTTAAAATCTTTATATATATATATATGTGTGTGTATATATATACATTTATATTTTCTGAACAAGTTGGAATGTTTCTCCTGCTCCCCATCCTTGCCTGAGACACCTCTGGTGGGCTTCCTTGCTGGCTACATGCCGAGGCACACCCTGGTCATACGGTTTTCCATCCCCTCTCCGTACGCAGACCTGCCTGCTGCTGCTTCTGTGTTAGCTGGCAGGGCTTGGGAGCGGCATGCTTCGTCAGCAGAAGAGGGGTCCTGGCTGGGATCAGGGCCAGCCCAAAGCACGGTAAAGGAGGAGCCCACCAAGGAGCGCAAGAGGAACTGCAAATGATTCTCTGCTTGCACCAGTCGTTCTTGTGCAAGCGGCTACTAGACATACTTCCCCCTGAAAATGCTGGCATCAGCCGTATTGCCCTGTGGCTGAAGATGGGTCTTTTTAAGGAGATTGATGGGATTTGTGGTGAGACTACAGCCCACCGTGGCATGGAGAGCCGAGACCCCCACAATAGCACTAACCTGGACGGGGAGTCCTGAGCTGTAGTGCCATGTTTCTCCTGTCTCTCTGTCTGTGAAAGTATTTTTAATAAGCGACAATTTTTTTAGCCTGAGCACAGCAATGGGCAGTCCGGGCTTTCTGGACCTGAGCTGGCACACAGGGACAGTACTTCTGGCTCCAGAGTTAGCACGAGTAGGGCCAGCTCAGGTATCTTGGATGTGACATCCAGGTCTAAGTCCTTGTGCTTATCCACTGTAGGGCCTCTGAGATGCTCTGCTCTGGATGACAGGGGCCAGCTGTTGTCTCTGGTAGTCGGCAAGAGAGAGGTCAGCATCTCTTTCAAACAAGAGAAGGTGCACTCAATATTTTCAGAAATACTCGTACTTCCATTAAAAGCCAAATCTTGTAACATTACTCAGATGAAAAAGCACATTTTGATTCCTGGCTATGAACTGAGTAAGGAATGCAAGACCTAACCCCTCTTAGAGGGAATGTTGCCACCATGATACCCCTTTCCTCTTTTCCAATGCCCAGGGCTGTAGCCGAGCGGTTGCTGAGTGATGGATGGGTGTCGTGTCAGCCTCGGTTCACTGCACCACAGGTGTCAGATTGTCTAGAGACATCTCAGATGCCCTGGCTGCAGCAGAAACTATAAAAAGGCAACAAGTCCAAGGCATTTGTGGGCTTTGTTTGTTACCTTACTTTTCGAGACTAGTGCTGATATTGAGACGTTTTCCTCCTCTATGAAAGCATTTTTCGCAGTGCGTAGATTCATGCATGAAATCATCTTTAACCATTTGCAGGAGCAGTCTAGTCAATTACGAAGGTAATCCTTCACTGATGGGAAATGAGAAGGCTGCGTAACACTTCCTCTGCAGGGCTTGCAACAGCATTTATTGCTTATTCTGGGCCAGGATTTTGTCGGCAGACAAAATCCGGGTTCTTAATTTAACCAGATTAGCAGGTCTTAAACCTGTCTTAAGCTCTAGCTGTTCTGAAATCCTTTGCTGTTGATAAATTTCTCATTCTACTGTCCATGAGCACTATTAGCAGTTTTCTCCATGCCAGTCACATTCAGTTCTTATCAGATTATAACAGTAAAACATCACATGCGATATGTGAAAACAGCTCTTTCCAGACAATTTGGAGACGCTCTGCCAAGTACTTTGAGACTGTTCTGGTAAACACATAAAAATCATTCATCTGAGAACTTTGAATAAACTGCCACTAAAAAAAGGAGAGAAGCATTTTTCTCTGTGTTGTCCTTGGTGCTCAAACGCAGGAAGCCAGCGTCAGGTCCACACTCCCAACGTGGTCCCCGTTACAGGGGCACTGGGGTGCTGGGCCGGGGGCAAGTTCCCATTCACCAAGGAGCACAGATGTAGGCTTTTGTAAAGCTCTGGGTACAGGAGAATGTAAAATCCGCCTGGGTACATCCCTGACATGTTTGGGTCAGCATGTTCCAGTGGTTTCTGACTGGTGACATGGCAAGTACAGACCTGGACACAGAGTGATGGGAAGAGACCTATGATACAGACCAGCCAAATGCCAAATTCTCCACCTAGTTTTGTGAGGCAGGCCCGGGTACATAAGCAGGGCTGTGTGTAACCGTGGTATTAACATACATAGAACAGACGATACGATTTTGGCTGTCTGGTCTAATTCCTTGCCAAGTTTCCAGTAGTTTAATCATGATCTAATTTGAAATAATTAAATCATTTATGTTTTTTTTAGAACTGCTTTTTCATCTCTAGGGCTATGAATACCACCACTGCAGTCATAGCTAGGATAATTTTTATAATAACCTATAATTCTAAGTGATCAAATTTATGAAATCCTCTGTAAACAAAATTCACTAAAGCAGGTTACTGACTGGTGATCCTGAACTCTATCCAAACAGTTGTGCCATCAGGTGATGTGGAAACCATGGGTCTAAACCTGTGAGCTTTTATAAAGTTGCTGTGTGAAGTTTAAATCCAGATCTCTATCTAGAATTCATTTTTTTTAAATCCATGTTACATCTTCCATCAGATTCCTGGCTGAGGAAGCCTCTTGCTTCTAGATGTTGAAAATCTAGATCTGATTTTCTAGCATGATCGTGATCGTTTATTATCTTAAACCAATAGACAAATTAAACACAGGTAGTACGAGGGAAAAGTGTGGGTTGAGTGGAAATGTAGGGACATATGTTTTATATTTGGTTTGGTTTCTTAGAAAACATTAAGTTCTTGATTTCTGCTCTATTGAAAAAATAAAATAATTGCACATGATGGAAATTTACAATCCAGACCTTATTCTGCATTTCTTGTACAATTTCCTTGTGATTTTTAGCACAAATAATAACTAAAATGCGAGAATTGCACTACGCACTTTTCTAGTCAATTGCTTCAAATATCTTCAAGTCTAAACAACCATGACATAAATCTTTCTAATGAATGGTCATGTGCAGATGTACAAACTTAGGGCTTTCATTTTCTACTAAAGGAACTCTCTGGCTTCAGCTAGCGAGAGCCTGGGTTTTGCTCATCAGGTTTTTCTCATATTCTTAAAATGGTATTTGTATTCAGTTTCATTTGAATATGTTTTTGATTTGTCCAAACAGCAGATGGCTATCATAAAGAGTCTGTATTTAACTTGGCACTTTCCATTGCACATTCCTTTACTATTCATAGCACAGCAGTCATACTCATCTCTAGTACACATAAAAGGAGGCGGTTTGACTTGCAGCTGCAGATCTCCTCAAATGTTTGCGTATTTACAAACTCACTTACAGAGTATTTCTTTTTAATGTTGAGAAGAACAGATACTAGATATAGTGGGTGGATTTTTTTTCATCTCTACCACTCTCATGAAATGAGAGACACAGAGACAGAAATTAAACCTGTGTCTGTAGTGAGGAACCTCTGCACTCAAAATTAGATTAATGTAGAGCCCACATACATATGGGGAGAGTGGGACTATATGCAGGCAGAAAAATTTGCTCTTCAAGACACAGTTGTGGGATCTCAGCCAAAACTGTCAAATAACACGTACAATAAAATATTCATCTGATTGAACAACAAGACTACCTAAAATGCATAAGAATAAATGCATCTGTGCTAGACTAATGCCTTTTTATTACCGGGGTTTCACAAGGAAGAATTTGATACTTTTTTGAGTAATTGTAAGCAATATATTTCTTCTTCAGTTGCTGATCAATAGCAGAATATGTTAAACAAAACCAACTTTCTAAATGTCTTTGAGTGTTTTCTTTCAAATTAATTTGTCTTTGACAGAAAGTATAATTTCTACTTACTATGTTTTCAAGCAAATATAGTCAGTGGTTACTCTTTCTTCTTATAGTTTCAAACATGCAATACACTTCTAAAAAGTAATATCTCAAGGGTTTTTTGTATACAAGCTTGAACTGTGGAAACAGGGTTTTTTTCCTTGATAGTATCCTTTGTTTTGTGTGCTTTTCCAGAGCCTAAGGAAAAAGAATTTAATCTCAAAAATTAGAAAACAGATGTTTTAGCACATAAATTAAATTTCCAAAAGACTTACCACCTGTCTATTTCTTCTTTAATGATTATGACTATGTATGACAAATGCTTATTCCTTAGAAATACAAAACCTCCTGCATAACTCATGAATGTGCTTTATTTTCAATATGTTATCAAATAGATTTTTTTTTTCTCTTGCTGTGATTAGCCTGAATTTTCTACTGTTCAAAAAGCCTGGCTTTTCAACACATATGCAGCTGGAGGCAAGCAGTCTAACATTTCACATCAAACAATAAACTCAGCATACTGAAAAAGATATACAAAGATTTTCCTTTACTGTAATATAAATATGGCCACATGCTTACTGCACTCTATAGCATTGCTTGAATTATATTATTTTGTTATATTAAGAATGATTTTATCTCACCAATAAACTATGGACAAGGTTCTAATTCTTTCCCACTGAATTCTTCATTTCAACAACCAAAATGCCATCATGGCAGAAGAGCGCAGACAAGTCTTTGTTCTCCACTCCATTAGGTAATTTGTATTGTCTGGTAAAGCTTCTGGATACGAAACCGTGTTCGTCCATCCTGGGTCCGTGCTGAGCTTTGATCAGGAGCCAGCCTTCGAAAGTCTGAATGATGATATCTTCAGGGCGGAATTGCACAACGTCCAGCAGGACCTGAAAGCGCGTGTTTTCCTCCTCCCGGCCGCTCTTGCTCTTCCCGGCCCCAGCTGTACTTTCTGTGATACACCTTCTGCCACCCAGTGCAGCTGTAGAAGGGCCTGGCAAAGCGTATAAAAAGTGGTCCAGTTTGTGTGCTTCCAGCTCTTGGGCAGCAAACTGCTCTTGGTAGCGTATGGGAGTTTCCACCCAGTGTCTTATAACAGCTTCTGCCATTGCTGAGGCAGAACGGTAAGTCGCTGCTCCTGCGTCGCTTTGGGGAAGCTGCGGAGTCGGAGCAAACTCTTCCCAGTCGTACGCCTTACCAGCAGACTAGTTTATCAGTTGATGTCGCCCTTCCCTTTTAGCACAGGCAGAGCTTAACATTTAATGGGACGTGCTGTGCTGCAGTGCCAGGAGGCTTGTTTCATCTTTTATCCACTGACAATAGAGCACTATTTATAGTGCTGGGGTCTTGAGTGGCTTCAACACATGCACAGCTTTCATGCCTAAGTAGTAAAAGCAAAATTTTAATGCACGACTAATTGTTGCAATACTGTGCTGTTTGCCGTTATGCATAATGAGCAGACAAATAATGTGAAAGATTCTTTGATTTAAACGGGTTCAGTGATTCTGTTTTTCCCAGGGGTACACGGCAATAGATATCTGTATTTCTTCTAACTGAAATACAAAGTTACTGAGGGAAGAGATTTAATTAGCTGGACAGAAGGAATGGAGTAGATTTCAGGTTAGGTAAACTATAAAATTATCAAGTGCATTGGACGTTGTGCATAGGTGAAATGTGGGCATGGTTAACCATGTTATTGGCAGGAGGAGGGAACCATAATCATCCCTGCTCAAAGAAGGGGTGCCTGAAAGGCTGAGTCTGCAATCTTGGTGACCTACAAACACAGCAGAGTCTTCTCCAGCATGTCGGGGAGTCAGACTCAAGACTGCAGGGAAAATTGTGGTGAAAGCTCATGTTTCACAGCTTCCAGGAGAGGGCAGAGTTATTTTTGCCCAGCTGAATAGTAAAGACAACTCCAAATCCTTAATGGTATCACGTTGTCCCAATAACCTTCATCTTCTGGGGCTTAACAGCTTGAATCTATGATCCCATCTACCGCAATTGTCTAGAGAGCAGGACTGGTGACCTCAAAGGCTCTCTGTGGCGTAATCTTATTGCTGCTCTGTGATCTCAGGGCAAATAATGCCTACATGTGTTAACAGCGCAGTTAACAAGACCTAAGAGAAAAGCGCAGTGAAAAGGGAAAAGCATTTCCAAATTTTAATACATTTGCTAGAAAATCCATCTAGCTGGGCTTTGTAATGTAAAGCAGAATGCAGTATGGCAAATGATGGTGAAAACTGTTTATTTCCCTCAATTGCACTAATGGTAGAAATAAGCAAACTCAATACTTTTATTCCTTCTTGTTTGGCTATTGTTTTTCAGAGCTTTGTCTCTCTCTTGTCATTACATTTTCCATTACCATGAAATTGACAAATCAGTTTATGTGGGATCTTTGTTTGCTAACGGACTCACAGGGAATGTTGAATTTCGATACCTATCAGAAATGAACTTCTGTATTGAGTTGATAACAGAGCAGCACTACCAGACATCTATAATTAAGGTTCTAAGGTTGCTATTTTATTTTAGACTCATGAAGGCTGCATCGCAAGGTAAGGAAATTTTCAAAGATAGATCAAAGGTTCAGGATAACTTACATTAATGGGCAACCATTTAATTGAGTATTGTGGGAAAGGAGAGTTACGCTACTTTATTTAACTATTGGATTTTCTCCTGTCAAACTGTCCTCCAGAAATCATTTAGAAATGCAATTCCAAATGTGTGGCTTGCTAAAATAGTGATAAAAATAACCTGGAGTGTTGCCCATTATCTGTTCAGCAGCTGTTTTCTGTTTTGCTAGCCAATGATCCACTTGATGAGGAAACTTTAACCCTGAAGTGAAGCAGTATGCCTGGTTGGTTGTGATATTATGCTTTTAGAGATTGGTGAAAGTTATTGCTGTCCCTACTGAATTCTGTGATGATAGCCTGACTTATTTTACTTCAATTTTGCACTTCATTAATAAATGTACTCTGCAGAAATAGCGCATTCTTTTATTTTTTATTTTATTTTAATTATTCCCATCTTCTCTGGAAAAAGGTAAACTTGCCTATACTTACACTTTAAATGAAAACAGAAACCACCACCTCAGGGCAGCTCACTGTTAGACAGCTATATCTGTTCCCAGAAACAGTTGCATTAGTCTTTCAAACGTTAAGCGTATTTGGAACTATCTATCTGGTCTAATTAACACAAGAGATGCTTTGAATACCCTTTAAATTCATGTCATACGCAAAGCTCTACAGAAGCTCATAGGATCCCTTTCTACTCTGTAGGACAAGGAATCAGCAAGATTTGGTAATGAAGTCAAGTAACCTCTTTCTGCTCTCCCATTGTGCTTTCTCCTCGGTCCCAGTCCCCTCTTCTCTCTGTTTGCCACCTACTGGCTCAGGAATTATCATGATATGTCTTATCTCTTTGTTGCTAACATGGAGAAAGTGTCAACTACAAAAAGATAACACCCCTGAAATGCAAACGTCCCAGCAATTTGGGATATATTTTCAAACTTTCAAGTTTAAATATGGACATGGTGCTGCAAGGAACTTTTGATGTTTATGCCACTGTACTCTTCAAATACCTATGGCATGCTCCAGTCGAGCAATGCATTTTAAAAACAGTTGGTTACTGAGGTCATTTTGAACCTTTGGAGCAGATCTAGCAGGAGCTGAATCAATGTTCTTCACAGTCAGCTCGATGCCTTGGGTTTTCTTCCCCCGGTTTTCTATGGATACAAAGGCCTTGCTCCGTGCTGCACAGCGGATGGGAAACGACTGACCGGCGTGGCAAGTATTGCAGAAATGTTCTTTGCAAAACTGAAGTGAGGCAATTAGTTATCGCAGACTTGCAGTTGTCAGTTCATGCTCTCTTTTGCTGATTGCACATGTCTATAGCCTCAATATCTTTTGCGGATTTTTGAAGGAAAAGAACGGGATCCATTGGCAGCTTTCAACAGTTGGCTGGGAGCAACACGTTACCGGTATGAATGGGTCATACCGACATCTTGTGGTGAGACGAGAAAATAGCTGCGAAAAGAAAATAGGCTGCCTGCTGTATGCTAATACCAGGTATCGTCACCAGTCTGTGAAATACTTGTATGGAAAGACAAAGCAAAGGAAGAAAACTGCAAGATTTATCTTAAAACAGGCTATTTTCAAGCTAGTATGTTTCTTTCTCAGTATTTTGGAAGGGGGAGAAATAAATATTTGATTCATAGAATCATAGAATGGTTTAGGTTGGAAACGACCTTAAAGATCATCCAGTTCCAACCCGTCTGCCATGGGCAGGGACACCTCCCTCTAGACCAGAGTGCACAAAGCCCCATCCAACCTGCCCTTGAACACCTCCAGGGATGGGGCATCCACAACTCCTCTGGGAAACCTGTTCCATTGTGCCACCACCCAGACATTAAGGAATTTCTTCCTAATAGCTAAACTAAATCTACCCTCTTCCAGTTTAAAACTGTCACCCCTCAACCTATTGCTGCACTCCCTGATAAAGAGTCCCTCCCCATCTTTCCTGTAGGCCCCCTTTAAGTACCGGAAGACTGCTATATGGTTACCCCAGGAGTCTTCTCTTATCCAGGCTGAACAGCACCAACTCTCTCAGCCTGTCTCCATAGGAGAGGTGCTCCGACCCTCTGATCATCTTCATGGCCATCCTCTGGACTCGCTCCAACAGGTTCATGTCCTTCTTATGTTGGGGGCTCCAGAGCTGGATACAGTACTCCAGGTGGGTCCCAGCAGAGTGGAGTAGAGGGGGAGAATCACCTCCCTTGACCTGCTGGCCATGCTTCTTTTGATGCAGCCCAGGATGTGGTTGGCCTTCTGCGCTGCAAGCACACATTGTCAGCTCACGTTGAGCTTCTTCATCAACCAACACCCCCAATTCCTTCTCCTCAGGGCTGCTCTCAATATATTCTCCACCCAGCCTGTATTTGTGCATGGGATTGCCCTGGGCCATGTGCAGGACCTTGCCCTTGGCCTTGCTGAACTTCATGACATTTGCACAGACCCACCTCTCCAGCCTGTCCATGTCCCTCTGGATGGCATCCCTTCCCTCCAGCATATTGACTGCTCCACACAGCTTGCTGTTGTCGGCAAACTTGCTGAGGGTGCACTCAATCCCAATATCCATGCCACCAACAAAGATGTTAAACAGCACCGGTCCCAGTACTGACCCCTGGTGAACGCCACTCATCACTGCTTGCCACTTGGACATCAAGCCGTTGACTGCATCTCTTTGAGTGTGACCATCCAGCCAATTCCTTATCCACCAAGTGGTCCATCCGTGAAATCCATGTCTCTCCAATTTAGAGACAAGGATGTTGTGCGTGACAGTGTCAAATGCTTTGCACAAGTCCAGGTGGATGACATCAGTTACTCTTTCCTTATCCACCAATGCTGTAAGGCCATCACAGGAGGCCACCAAATTTTTCAGGCATTATTTGCCCTTAGTGAAGCCGTGTTGGCTGTCACCATGGAAAGCCCAATTTTCCATGTCATCATATGAAGCTATTTGTGTTGAACTCATGGAAAATAAAAAAAGCACGCATCCTGGTAAAGCAGTGTTGTAAACTGCAAAAATGTAAGGTGCACAAACTCATGAGAATAACATATTTTTGATGGCATGTTAAATACTGGTGCATCCTGCTGGGCACAACTTTAAAACAATAGATTGCCTTGTTGCAATTCTCTGCTTGCTTGATTCCCCAAAAATACCATTTCAATACCATTGAAATTCAGTAACTACCGAAAGGGGGAAAAAGTGAAAAAGCTAGCAGGATGAAGTGAACAAGAATTCTTCTAGCAAAGGCTAACAGGCTAAATTCAAATGGCAGCTGGATAACTAACCAAATTAATGTAGGCAGAGCACGGCAATTACTTTTACCAAAGCACCCAAGGATGCCACTCATGATCTACTTCACATGTTGGTCAAAAGAGGTGCTGTCATGTCAGACTTGGCAATACCTAAGAAATGTAAGGAAGAGTAGGACTTTTGCGGTTTTACCAGTCCTGGCTCTGTTATACCCAACATGGGAGTTTTAAGCTTTGCAGTGATACTGAAGAACTAGAGAGTGAAATAAAGTGTATGTGAGAATGGAACATGGTGTGGCACTTACGGAAACTGGATGGTAAAGAGGTATTTTCCACATGGTATTTAATATATTTTTGTAGAGTGAGAAAAGTATTGTCTCCTACTTGTGTCGCTTTGAGTCCATTACTTAGAGCTATGAGTTGTCCTTTTAGGTGGATTGTTAGATCTGGATATATGTAAGCTCTGAAGGAATCAAAAATGTAATCACAGCTACTGCAAGTGTCTAATCAGAAGATATTCAGTGTTCTTTTTTCAAGAAATATTGAGGGATTCTTTTTTATTAATGTTTCATTCCAATCATATGGTATTTATATTGGTCAGCGGATCACAAAGTAACGCTTTCTGCAGCAAGACATCATGCTGTGTTGTAAAACTTCTTGCAAGTTGTAAAGGCAGTGTTGTTACACAGCCAGCTTAACTGAAGGAAGGCTTCAGTCTGTGGGTCACGTCCTTCAAAACCTGGAAAAGGCTGGATCTGCCCAACCTCTTGGAAAATCTCTCCAGGGCACTGATGCCCACTTTTAACTGTAAACCTGATGTCCTAATTTTAGGGGCCTCTTAAGAAGTGGAAAACTAATCTCAGCTTTTGCACTAAGAAGCAAGTGTTTGCTTATTTGTTAGGAAGCTGTGTAAGAAATATAAGTAAGCATGGAAAAGAGTATAATTTTGACATGCTCTATGCACTGTTACAAGACTGTTTTTTGACATGTTGAATGACAGAGGGGCAGATGAAGGATGAGGATGAGGGATAACGGACCACAGCAGCTGCTGTTAGAGCAGCATCTTTACAGAACAGTGAAGGAATAAGAATGCAACTTGTATAATAATAATTTTCAAATTTCAAGTTACTATGAAAGTTGCTTTAAAGTGATGTCATGAAATTCTTTTTTGAATTTGCTTTGTTATTCACATGGCTCGTTTCCTAAGCATTTTTATGTCTGTTGCAGGCAAATGCATCTGTGCCTCACAAATTCTTGAGGAAATCCTATAGAAAGCAATCTTTAGTATTTTATTTAGAGTGATAATAATCTGTTTACTTCTTGCACAGAGAACAGTAGAGAGGAAATGAACAATTAAGAGAGAATAATGTGCCTAAGGGCTTGGAAGCTCTGTTTTGCCACTGAAAGGCAGGATCTAATGCACTCTTGCTGTAGAAACAGTCTTATTTTTCACCAGTTAAAAATTAACTAGTGTTCCAAGAAGAATGCCAGTTTTCAGGCTTCCTCCTCCTCTGCCTCCCTGAAGTCTTGACTTGAGACCTGATAGGAATAACTCGAGGCAGTTGAGTACAGTAAGACTGGTTTATTTATTTTGGATCTGTTTAAACTTCATAGCAAGTGCATACTTGCTTATTTAGGATGTGAAACATCTATTCCGTGGATCACATTGTCAGGTTTGCATGTTTTGAGGTTGATCACTTTAGTAAAAATAATAGAAGTACTGAAAATCTCACCTATGAAGTTCTGGGAGTAGGAACATCTCTTCTGTTTAAAATTAGGTACTCCCTAAGCCTTCTAGAGGTAAGGGCTGGAAAATCTAGGACCTAAATTACACATAAAACATGTTAACCTATAATTAGCACAAAACCCCCATGATCTCATTTTGTTTAGTTTTTTTCTAAGAACGAAGTTAAGACTGAAGTTAAATAGCTAGAATGAATTGAAGACCTATGGTGTAAAGCTGCTCTGGATATGTTTGTCAAAATAATTACTTGCCAGAACGTAATTGAACTTACTAAATGAATTTTGAGGTTTAAAATTTTCACTATGTTGAAGTCTTGGAAGGGCCTAAAGGTATAACTGAACACACTTTGTTGCTCAGCTACTATGAAAATATTGTATTATGACATCAGTGCTAGATTCAGAACTACATTATAGAATACATATTTCTGTGTACTCAGAAAATTTTAGAGCTGTGGGCAACACTTTCTGAGTATTTGCTAGCAATGAGATATCAGCTGAATGGCTCTTGATATGAAGGGGGTTTGTGGCTTTAGCTAACATCTACGACTTTGGCACTGGATGCTAAATGAAGCCACTCATTTAAGGCATCCTGTATTCCTGCATCCTGCATCTTTTGTGAATGTGTCTTGTAGATACAATTGGAATCAGTGAGAATCTATAAAAAAATCTCCAAACAACATAAAAGTCACCTACCACCATGCATCGCCAAAGTGGGTTAGTTCCCTGGGGCCAAGCAAAGAATCACTGATCATTCAGCCTAAAATTCGTTGAGGCTGAGAGTCAACATGCTAGTCTGGAAGGTGGCCAGCTGCTGTTTCCAGGGTAGAAGCACCTCATCCAGAAAGTCCTTAAAGAGCAACTGCTGTGATTTGTGAAGGACTTGCAGGAAGAGTTTGCTACAGTTAGCGTCCTGGTTTGAGTTAAAACAGAACCAATTTTCTGTTCGGTAATTTTACTTTGCAGCTAAACCTCTTCTAACTGACTGAACTCTCTGAAATTAACAGCATGTTGTTGAGACACTGTTCACTCTCAGAGTGATAAGACCTATGTTTGTAGTTAATACTCAGGAATGGTATGCAGAAAGGCTCTTGCCTGTGCTTTTTGCTATAACAGCGAGCTTTGTTGAGTGCCCTTTTGGAGGGTCAGAAGTGGAAAAGCGTAGAGGGGTCGCACCTGTCGGGAGAAGTGGACAGGACAGGTGACCCAAAATTAACCAATATGCATCACACTCGGTAAAAAATGAGGGACCAAAGGCTCAGCCCTCTTTCTTCAATGTCTGGCATCCAAGGAGGAGTCTGTCTGTTCGTTTACCTTTGTTCCCAATCACTGCACTCCTGAACCCAGATCTGGAATCCGGTTCCTGTCTGTCACTGGGTCCAGCCTGGGACTTTCCCAGTGCCTCCCAGTGATGTGATCCTCATCCTGGGAGCTCAACATTGGTTTTGTATATATTGTATATATATCATAATTGTCTTTTTATTTTATTATTAATATTTCATTAAAGGAGTTTAGTTTCTCCTAAATTCATAAGTCTCTTTCTCTCTCTCCCTTCTCGAAGAGAGAGGTGGGGTAGAGCATCTGTCGTTCACCTCAGTGGCCAGTCCGGCCCAGACCTCAACAGTTAGTAAACAATTCCTTTCTGGAGTGACATAAATGTGCTGTTCAATGTTGACGGACCTCAGGAACTAACTTCTATGATGAGCATCTTTGGCAAGGAGCAGCTGGAGACTGGGTGGGTTAGTAACGGCAGTGGAAGGCTTGCCCCAGAATCTCAAGTTTAGAGTGTCTGATAGGGGATTGATACTGTCTTTGTATGCTGACTTAGTCGACAGTGTGGAAGTCCTTGGTAGCCATGTCTCCATTCTATGGGCCACCTATTTGTATCACAAAGCTGGCTTCTTCCCCAGGTTTCCAGTCTTAGAAACGAAGCCAACAATTCATTGGCAAACATACTGCCTCCCTTTGCCTGTCCACATGGAGAAAGCCAACCAAAATCTGTCTCCTATGCCAGAACTGTTATTTCCTTCAATGTTGTAGTCAGAACAATATTCTCATATTGTCTTAATTTCCTGACTTTGGTGATGCCAGGAAGGCTGCAGATGTTGCAAAATCTGATGTTAGAGATCCCTTTTTGTAGATAGACTTTTCAGTTAACTTTGAGGACCAAATTCTGATATATAAACCACATAATCCTTTTATCTTCATTGCAGTGGCATGTAGTGTATATCAGTGCAAAATTTACATCCCTAGTTTTAGCATTATGATCCATACTAGTTCTGAAATTACATGTTCTTTCATGGTACAGGTTCAGTTCAGAAGGCAGCACTTGGCCAAACTTTTCTTTAAGATCACAGATTAAGTTTACTGTGAATCTTAATTTACAAGACCTGGACAGTTCTGATATTCCACAGACATGAGTAATGAATGCTTTAATGAAGTGTTATGCCTGAAATTTAAAACTTATTTCTCCCCTCTTTTATTTGATTTTCTGTTCATACATGTTAGCATTTGAAAAATCTGTCAACATGTTTTCTGTCCTGCTTTGTACACTTGCCTCTATGCAAAGACTCCATGTCACATAGGTTGTGAAACAATAATGGGAGATTTGCTTTTCTTCTTTAAAAAGTCATTGTATGTGGCAGAATCTCACTCAGTCTTTACCATACTCTCTAAGCAATGATCTCTGTACATGTAAGCATTTATAATATATGACCAGATACCTGTTTAATAGGTAAGGTAGCACTTTATTTCCATTACTACAATACTTTCCTCCCAACAAATATTTTTCAATACAGCTATTTTTTATAATAACAGAGAGCATAATTGCTGTGCAAAATCTATTGCTTGTATGTTGTTCTCCTGAAGGTCAGAAGAACCTTAGTTAAACTTTATTGTCCTAAGCTTTATGTTTAGATAGCATGTTGTGCAAGAAATAAAATATTTGTATTGAGCTCATGAGAGCAATAATGTTTATAAAGGCAGATTTAACTCCCATGTTATAGAGACTGTTTTAGTTTCATAGCAGAAGCTCTTTTTTCCATAGTAATCTTTGCTGTACTGAGTAAGTAAATCAGGTCTGTGCAGGCTAATAGGATAGTTCTGTAGTCATATTTGTAATATTTGACTTTAAAGGGATTACCTGTTCTTGGAGAGAAGTTTTAAAAAATAATTCAGATCTTTACTGGGCATTTTTAGGTGTATTAGCTTTTCCATATGGATGGGACTGTTCTTTGGGGCTGGGTGAAAGCTACTTACAGATGGCCAATGAGTATGAACTCTGTTATTTATAAAGTGAGGTGGGGCTTGTCTGTGCTAGGGATGAGCGAAGCCACAGGAAGATCATTCAGAAGAGTTAACCATAAGCAGAACCACAAACCACAGCAGGGATTTGACATACAATCAAAGGAGTTAGTGTTGTTGGCATTTTGTATCAGTTCAAAATATATTGGGTTACATGGAGTATGACTGATGGACGGATGGATGAAGAAGTTAGAAGAAAAGAATGAGAGTGAAAGACAAAATGGATAGAGAGAAATGTTATAAAACAGAGGAAATTTGATTGCTAGTGTACAAGCAAGCTCTCACTCCGCAAAATATACTGAGTGATAGTAGCTGAAGGCAGCTGGATGTTGAATACTGAGCGATAGTCTGTCCAGTTTGCCAGCTCTCTACTTACATTGCTATTCCCATAGCATTCAGTGGGGATATGGGACAAGTAAAGGTTGCAGGATTAAACCTTGTTCTAGCAACAATCTAGGAGAGAAAGAACCACCAGACAGTTTCAGATGGACTCCACGCTGTCTCACTGCTATTCATTTTCTATCACTGCTGGAATTTTGCTGTGGAAACAAATAGCAAAGAAAACAATAACAGGATTAAGAACAATGACAGGCTATTAAGTCACATACCAGTGGTTTACAGCCTATGGCATTTTTTTCCACTGGTGCAATGTTAGATTTCTTTTTGGCAATGGTTTTGCCTTTTTTATGTACAACATTTTAAGGTTAAGCACATGACCTAACTGAGGAGGGATAAGGGTCCACTTTGAAACAGCTTGTATGTTTTTGATTTAGTTGTCCCACCTGAATCTGTGTAATTTGGAGAGAGGTCCCTGTTCTGCTCAGGAACAAGAATTAGCGTCTCAGTTGCCAAGCCATGCTTCGTTCTTCCTGGGTATAGGAAGCCATAGAGGGCAGTTAGCAGTCAGTGAGCAAACAATACTAATGAACTCTCCTGTGAGCCGTAATTCTGGGAGGGCTAACATGCACAGACTGCACAGCAATAGAGGTTTGGGACTAACATACAAACAACTGGTAACTCTGTTGTTTCCTGCGGCTAGTGTAGCACCGTAGAAAAGCAGCATCCTGTAAGGTTAAGTACTTAAATAGTGCAAGAGGACTCTGCTATTTTGAGAGATCGAATTCAGTTTCCTGTTCTTCTTATTTTTCTTGTTCCCAGAGCCAACAATGCATCCTGGCTGTACTATAAAAAGACACCGGACTATTCTGCAAGCTGGAAAGGTGTCTTTTAGTTATTCTACTGCTGCAGTTCTACGCTCTTATTATGTAAAAACTCAAAGTTAATATTCCTTCTCAGTAGATGTTCGATTTCTTTAGTCTTTGAAGGCACCTTGAATACTCTGACAATAATTTTGATTTCCTGATCTAAAATGTCCAGCATTATTTTCACATATTTTAGGCTTATTTTTACCCATATCCAAGTGCCAAGCAAGCATTTAGATAGCTAGGTGATGTGCTTAAAAAAATGCTTACTGCATACCAATTACCTATCAGGTGCATGACCACTTACACAATTCAGCCCCATTTGAACATGCAAAAGGCATTAGGGGGTTCCAAAATGCAGCTGCTGCAGTTGCTTGTCTTCAAAAGCTTGTTACCCCTAAGGTCTACGTCTCATAGGTGTGGGTGAGTTCATTAAGGGCTATCTTTCTGCCTCTAAATGGGCTGCTGTAGGACACTGCTACATGTCAGCTCCGCCTTTTGTACAGACTAAGACAGTTAATTGTCTGCATTTACAGAATGACTGGGCTGATCCCTGTGTTACCAGAGACAAACCTCTGCAGTTATTACCTCCAGAAGCGGGGAGGAAGGCTTGGGAGAAATACCTGGCTCCGTTAGCCCACACTTTGCTTGACTACTGCAGGTTTGATCTGGAATGTCAAGACCTGGTCTGCAGCAGTGTTAGACACTCAGAGCCATACTTCCAGATAATATTAAAAGCAGTCTGTCTGGGATGCTACTTGATGCTAAATATTGCAGAATCCTGTCTGTCTTATATTAGGTACCCAAAATCAATGGATACTTTGACCTTTAACTTTGTGTGCCTCATTCC
>NW_009646851.1:2879213-2886466 GCF_000708025.1 Charadrius vociferus | reverse complement strand
TAATATTATCTCATCTTAAAGGATTGTTGTGAAAATGAACTAATTAATATTTGTGAAGCGCTTAGATAGTATCATAATGCGTGCCAAAACAATGAACAATTCTGTCCTCAGACAGGATTTGATAAGTGGTGAGTAAATAATACATGGGGCCCACACACCGTAATAATAACAGTAAAGAAAAAGGAAAATTGAATACTGAATAAGATAGTAGTCAAGTGGAAAATATACAGTAGAGTTATATAATTAGGCAGCATGTCATAACAGACAGGCACATGCAGCCTGAATTAAAGCTGCACAGGAAATCTGAAATCCAGCATTTTCTTCTTAAATGCCTGATTTCAATGGTGGTTTTAATATTGTATTTTGAACATTGACTGTACTATAGCCACAATTGTTGGGTTTCCATTCCTCTCCTTGTTTATCAGCGTGATACGTAATTCGCTATGATGCGGGATGTGTAGAAAGATAAAATCACATTTGGGAAATAATTCAGATGGTAATGTAAAGTTATCTGAGATTAAGTTAGATCTGAGCACACTGTGAGTCCCACCTACCTCTCCTCCATGAGAATTATGAGTCAGCTGATGTGGTAAATTGAAACCTCGTGGCTGTTTGCTCTATGGAGACCAAATGTTCTGCCCACTGTCCCAGTGGAGATAAACCAGAACTTCCCCGTCTGCAGCTGGAATGATATCAGGGAAGGTAGGCAGGACCTGGTAGGATCTACGTGTAAATGCCTCTGTTGGAAGTTTCCATTTGCATCCAACTGAAATTATTTGGAATTTTACCAGTATCTGTTTGTATGCAGTAATATGTCTTAGATCTCTGCAAGCTACATATCAAATAGAGAACATGTGAAAAGCAATACTTTTGCCCACAGCTCATTCAGTTCTGAGACAGTGTATTTTTATGCATGCCAAAGTGCTGAACAGGGTGAAAATGAAGAACTAGTGATCAATACTATTGAGGATCATTTGCTCTAAACACAAATGTACTGTGCTTTTTGCTCACAATATATCCAGCTTTACCTGAAAGATTCTCCCAGTCTTTGGTTATTTTAGTACCGCTACTGATGATTTTTTATGTGTTCAGAGTAACAGTAATCTTTAGCTTGAATTGCCTCAGTAAGTATTAACAGAGTTACATGTTAATGAATTAACAGACTCACCTTCCTTGTCTTCTTAAAACCTCCACGTAAAAGCAAGTGGTCAAATTTCACGTTAGTTACACAGAAAACTTTAATTTATTATTTAGCCAGGGCTAAAAAAGTCAGATATGATCCAAATTTATCTATCCTTCATGCTGAAATAAACCAGAAATAAAATAGAGCCGGTATTCCTGCTCACATAGATGGGTTAAAGACAAGTAGCCTATACTCTGGCTGCTGGCCTCTCCCTCAAGGGAAAAAAGAAAAATACCTTAGTGAGAGTCAAAAGACGCTGTAAAGCATACTTTGGACTTGCTCCCATAGCTGACATCTATACAGTTACCACATAGAATGCCTAACCCTTAATGAGTTTTAAAAAAATTTGACTATAGTGACCTATTTTCCTGATCTGAGATTCAGTTTGGCTGAGAGGTCTGTCAACATCTTTTAAATTGTGATTCCCTTCATTCCTTCATGGGACAGCTACTTGCCAGTTTTTCCCATCCTCAAGACTGTGTGGAGGATGCTCAAAGGACAAACGCAGTTTAGGAATACTAACAAAGAATTCTTCTAGATGGACTCAGAATATTCACAACCTTGTCTTGCTTTCCCCCACCCATGGAGCTGTAATTGCATGTAGGATAGGTGAAAGAAATGCACCGAAGTGGCTGAATTCCCACGTTGTCTTTAGACTCTCATCCTGAAAACATGAAGGAACAGTGGGAAAAGCCGGACAGTGTAAAGTTCCCACCCACAGAGAAAATTGCCCGAGTGGAAAAGCATTTCCAAGTGTGCATGCCCTCTGCTGTATTTATTCCTGCACCCTTGACTGTCATGCAGCTGAGCTTCTCGGCTGCGTGAGCCTGCTGCCCAGCAGGTCTGCAGTGTCACCGCGTTTGTGCTGTCCAGACTCTCGTCACTAACGGGTTTTGTTACTCACAAGACAGGTTTGTAATTCAGCTGCCAACACATCTGCAAGAAAGGATGGCTGGATTTGTGGTTAGGGCACTGAATTGGGAGGTAAGAAATCCAGCCTTGGTACTTGGCTCTCCTGTAGGCTTTTCTCTATGCCTTCTGGCAAACCACAGTCTTTCTGTTCCACTTTCAAAGAGTGGGGGAAAAGGTATCAGGATCCTAGCCCTATTTAGATTATCGAGCTTTTCAGGAGAGACAGTATCTTCTAATGCATGTATGCAAAAACTCTTACACAGAACCAAGATCGCTTATGAGGCCTCCAGAGGAAGAAGACAGAGCAAACAAGGATTGTAAGAATTCTAAGTACAATGGTGAATCACTAGTGACAAAGACAAAATTGAGTTTAATGTGAATACACCTTTAATATTCCTGATGAACCCAAAGAACAGCTTGCTGACTCAGGTATGAGCGGTGGACTTACTGGAAGGGATAAGCCCTCCCCCCTTCTCTGTTGTGGCACCAAGTATGTCACTTATTTCATAGGATGCGATAGCATAGCAGTGGATGACGGCATCCACTGCCACAGGCTGGGATATCATAATGCAACTGAAAATACAGGCTAGAGGAAGTGCAGTGTGAGTACACAGAAAACAAGAAAGCACGTAGAAATCAAAGTTTGTCAGATGGATGCCTGATCAATAGAAACAAAGATGTTTTCAGCATATTTACCTTTTGCTGCTGTTGGTAAAGTAAATGTAATTGTATTGTTGACCTGTTTGTCTGGCTGATGATCTTGCTTTTGTTTTATTCACCTGCAGAATATTCGTTTGCAAAGAAAACACAAAAGAATGACTGTTCTAGGCTTATCACACTATAGTACTATTAATGGATTTTTTTCTACGAAGAGCTTTTACAGGATAAAATTGCTTGAGTTCAATTTAAAATTAACAATTGTAGGCTTGCCTTTCAGACCTCTCTTGGGCAAAGTTCATATTGAAATTGAATGTTGCATGTGTAAGGAATGAAAAGGAGCAAAGGGACAAAAGGATTAAATATTTATTTTTATAATACCTGTACTGTAGGAAAAGTAAAAAACATAAGCCTCAGAGTCTTGTTGGACACTAATATGAAAAAATGTTGCAGTGATAATAAGTAAGATAAGTGGCTGTATGTGCTAATGTGCTAAAGTGCAGATGTGAAAAATGTTGAGAATATTTGTAGATAATTGCAAGCACAAAAGTGCAGCAGTAAATTTATTGATGGAGTTAAATTTTCTTTAAACTGACTTAGAATGTCAGATGTTAGGTGTAGTCCTCTGCTACCCTGTGCGGCTGAGGTACAATAAATACTGTCAGAAGCAATAAAATCTCTTATAGAGCATATTATATATATGCTGCTCACTCTGTATATACTATAACTCACACTTCCCTGATAGATGCTAGTCAGATAGACAAGATTTAAGAAGTAAATCCCAGACATGAGACCTTCTGAGTATAGATTGAAAGAAAATTCAAAGCTATTTTTTATGAATCACAGAATGGTAGGGACCATGGAAGGGACCTCGGGAGATCATCTAGACCAACCTCCCTGCCAGAGCAGGGTCACTCAGAGCAGGTTGCACAAGAATGCATCCAGGCAGGTTTTGAATATCTCCAGAGAAGGAGACTCCACCACCTCTCTGGGCAGCCTGTGCCAGTGCTCTGCCACCCTCAAAGTAAAGAAGTTTTTCCTCGTGTTTAGATGGAATTTCTTGTGTTCCAGTTTGTGCCTGTTGCCTCTCATCCTGTCACTGGGCTCTGCTGAAAAGAGTCTGTCCCCATCCTCTTGACACCCACCCTTTAGATATTTATAATCATTGATGAGATCCCCTCTCAGTCTTCTCTTCCCCAGGCTAAACAGACCCAGGTCTCTCAGACTTTCCTCATAACAGAGGTGCTCCAGTCCCTTGATAATCTTTGTAGCCCTCTGCTGGACTGCCTCCAGCAGTTCCCTGTCTTTCTTGAACTGAAGAGCCCAGAAGTACTCCAGATGTGGCCTCACCTGGGCAGAGTAGAGGGGGAAGGTAACCTCCATCAACCTGCTGGCCACGCTCTTTTTGATGTGCCCCAGGCAACCACTGGCCTTCTTGCCCACATGGGCACATTGCTGGCTCATGGTCAACTTGTTGTCCACCAGGATTCTCAGGTCCCTCTCAGCAGAGATGCCTTCCAGTAGGTCAACCCTGCATACATGAAGTGTGCCCAGGTATTACTATGAATGTGAGGATTACCACTCGAGTAATAAAAAAACAGCTTTGGTTGTTGTTTCTGACAAAAACCCACAGAAGATGGATTTTAGTTAAGCAATCCTGACCAAACAAACCCTGATGTTAGCTGGCATTTCACTGACCAAATCTTCCAACGCTTTTTCCTTACATCCCAATTTTTGGCTTTTTCTTAAGTCTATGCTTTGCTGGCTGGTTTTCTGTCACAGGAGATATAAATCTTTTCCTGTTCTACTCTAGTTGTTTCCATTGCACTGAAAGTGGGAGATGTTTAGAAGCCTTATTAATCTCCCAAAATATCCTTGATGACTGCAAGAATTCCTTTGCTGGTGGATTGGTTTTGGTTTCTGGTTTGTTTGGTTGATTGGGATTTTTTTGTTTGTTTGGGGTTTGTTTTGTTTTTTTTTTCTTTCCAAATCAAATTTGGAAAGAAAAAGATCTTTGAAAGATCATTCACTTACGAGTTCTTGAAAACTGGGGTTCAAAGCATAGATTCTCTCTTGGTTTATGCAGGCTCCTATTCATAAAGCAGACTTTAGGTACTAGAAAATTCCTAACTCCACCTCATTAGCCAATAAGAAGTTACAGAAGTTCAGGACTTAGTTCAAAGTTAAAGTCAATAAGAGTCTGTTTGTGTCTTTGGATCAAATGGTAAAAAATTTACTACCTTTTCATATCACAATGTCATCAAAGAGTGTGCGTAAAACCCAGATGCCTTCTTTTCTTCTTGTAACTTTCCAGGTTGTCCTGTTGTCTTTCTGGGTAATATGCAAGGGAATCAGAAGAGTTGCCTGGGAATACACAATTTTCACACTCAATGAAGTCAAAACTCCTATAGTGCACTTCAGCAGGCAATGGGGGTGCTTCTATCTATCTTCTATCTAACTCCTAGACAGAGATTTTCATACTCCTCACCATCCCCTAAAGAAATTTGCATTATATGATTCCAGAGCGGGAAAAGGTAACAGAATTTTGTTAAAAATCTGTATCTATGATTTTAATTATCTTCATTAAAACTTTAGGTATTTATATTTAAGGGCAAGTCTTGATACAATAAAGTAGCATTGAGAACACTTGTTAGCAAAAGGCTTTCTTCATTTCAGTCTTTAATTGAGAAACAGAAGGACAGCTGAGTGTATATAATTAAGTACAGCAACTTAAGTAGTATCTGATTTACAGGAAATTCAGCTAAGACAGAGTGTGACCACAATCTGAAGAGTGTGCAACAAAGAAATTGTGTTTTATCCAGGATTACCATAAGCATAGTTGGCATAAACCCCATGATTTTCTCTCTTAACTGTATACTTGCAATTTCATGTAAATAATAACGTGGAATAGTAGCTAGTCATTTATGGTTTGTATAAAATAAGGAGACTATGAAAGAAATGAGCATTCTGCCTATTCTTAGTTTGTAATTACATTTTACTGTAGAGTATATGGATTTGCTGTCATTCCTGAGTCTCTGCAAGTCTTAATGCATATTTAACAGTGCTGACCTACTGCAGAAAGTCTGTCAGGAGGGACCCTTATCCTGACAGAAATCTAGTCACACATTTCCCCAACCGGAGTCCAAAAGCAGGTTAACAGAGCCTGAAAAGTGAGAAGCAGTGGTAAGGAATGCCCCAAAGCAAGACAACTTTCTTGTGCCAACCAACAGAACAGCTTTTTTAGGGCTCCTTGCTGATTTTTTAAAATCAGCTATTTGGCACCCCCATTGTCCCTTTGAATCCCTTTGGTTAGAAAATACTAAACGAACCTTTTAATGTAGTAATACACTGTGCTTTTAAATATGGTGATTAGTTGTGATTATCTCAGACAAAAGCAGATAACACAGATCTGCCCTAGGCCATGGTAAGGGCAAGTTCACATTTAATATAATTGTCAATTAACATATCTATTAATTTGGTACATCTTGCCAGTGCAAAAAAAGCCAATAACAGCAGAGCACACTCTGTTCTTTCCAGACTGAATCTTTCCCTGCCAGTGACCATCTTCTGTTCTCCAGGGCAAAGAAGCAGTTGTTCCTTTGTTAAATGGCAATAAGCCTTAGTCCATGCTTTTGTATGAACAGATCGTTATATATGTTTTACGCCCTTAAAAAGTCTAAATTCATAGCTAATGTATTAGGGAGTTACAACAGGCTTTGCCTCTAGCTGTTTTCTACACCTAATTTTACACAGTGTACTTAAGCAGAATTAAATTGTTTAAACAGTGTAATGCTGGACAGCTGGTTCAGCCAATAATGTCCTTAACTCTTGCTACACCATATTTTCCCCAAAAGGATTATATGCAGTTTACCCTACTATTTTACCTTGTTTAGGAGGTGAAGAAAAATTCTCAAAAATTTTATTCTGCAGGGAGCAATAAAAAAGAACATAAACAATGTATATACTGTTACATGTTCTAGCAGCTGATGGAGGCATCTTAAAACTGCTGTACAAATACTACCAGCATCCAAATAGCTCTGCAAAAAGTAGTGACAGCAATAAAGGCTTCCTTGACCTTCTTCCAAACACGCAAGGAAAAACGGGGCCTTCTTCCAAACACGCAAGGAAAAACGGGGCTTGCTAACAAACCATTGAATTTTCACTCATAGAAATCAGCTGAAATCTGTGGAAGCTTTTCTCACCAATGCCAGTGGCGATGGGCAAGTTCGACTTGCAGGAACAGCCAAAGTAAACAACAGTATGTGACCTTGCTACCTGTTTTGCAACATCTTGCTGGGGGTGAAGCTGGAGTGTGTGAAGTGTGGGCTCTTAGCGAGAGACCTGGCAACAACTCTCCTGTGTGTTTCAGGCCACCCCTTCCCTGCCCCGTCCATGCAGAGCCGGGTGGATGCTTCCCCTGGGGACCGGGGACGGGGGGGCGGGGGGGAGCTGGCAGCCATTGACTGGGAGGAAGGAAGAAGAGGGCTTCAGGGTTTAAGAT
>NW_009646851.1:2871982-2879083 GCF_000708025.1 Charadrius vociferus | reverse complement strand
CTTTCCCTGCTTTCAATCAGTTCTAAGGAACAAAACCTTCAAACACACTTGCTGAGCCCTACCACTTCTCTTCACCATAGCAGAACATGATGCTCATTTTTTTCCATTTATTACTGATCAATGTTGAGCTTCTGAGACTTCATGAAATCCTCTCCTTGACTCCTTGCAGGTGTCTACTCTGGCCTGAAAGCTAAAATCTTCATTGTAATCCTCCTATGGAATTCTATAAGTCAATAGACTTATAGACAAGCAGAATCCCAATATGTTGTATCACACTTTATCCCAATACCTATCTGTTGCCATTTTCATACATGTAAAGGATACAAAAGTCCCACTGTTTGCTGTTATGACCTTTTTCCACTCTTGGACAGTGGCTTCCAGTCATTCTGCAACTGTATTACTGGAAGGATCTTCTGAGGGGAAACAAGATACAGTAGAGCGAGCTGTCAGAGTAACAGCATTTCGGGGTCAGCTGCCTGTCTCCCAACAGATGGTGTTTTGTTGTCTCTCATTAAAAAAATTGACCATGCAGAGAGTAACAGTGTCAGATCTTGTCATGCTAATTTAGCCTAAGTTCAAAGATAAAATATGTATTCCAAAAATACACAAGCTACACAGTCAGCTTCAAAGTGCAAAACACATCTTTTGATCAATGTGCTAGCTATGTAGCATGTAATTATATCACCTCCTTTCCTTCTGCAGTTTAGTTTTGATTGGACCAACACATCTAAGCTACTTCACTTGTTTGCTTTACATTTCCCTCTTGGCCATGGATGGGCTGTGCACTATCAGAGTGCACACACATGACACAATATGGCTTGGAGCACTCAGAGTATATGAATTCTGGACAGCCAGGAATTCAAGAACCATATTTTTCTCTCAAGTCTGCCTAGTTGTACAAATGAGTTCATAAGCCTATGGAAAATCCAGTTTGATTACAAGGAAACCCTCTGAACAAAGCCCATTGCACTAATTTCAGGTAGCCAGTGTCTTGCCCCTACTGAAAGCAGTGTTTTTATTGGCCATATGAATCAGTTCTTCAAATCAAGTACCTGGATCTTTGTAAAGAGGGGTATAGGCTTTTCTGCTTTTCCTGAGACAGAAGGTCCAGTCTTCCAAAGAGATGTTCTCATTATTGTTATAATACACAAAGATTATGCTGAAGATGCAAATACTGCATGCAAATACTGTTTATGTTTTTAGGCAGCTTTCTGCATGTCCTTTCAGAATGGGCAACCATTCTCATTATGAAGATTGTCCATTTTGCGTGGGGCTCTTTTCCTATTTACACTCACACTCTTGGAACAGTTTCTTAAAAATCTGTGATATAAATCATGAGAATTTTACCTGTGGATTTCCAAGAGGAAGTTGAATTAAGAAAAAACTCAAAATTAAGAAGAACCTTCTTAATATTCTGCTTCTATAAACATTTGAACTAAGGTCTTTTGAGCTTACTGGTAATTGAAGCACTTACTTAGGCATCTGTTGCATAAACTTTTATAAGGTGGTATGTTTAACAGCCTGCTGTGTTCATCCTTAGTTACTCTTCATAACCTTAGAAGAAACAACAGGTAAACTTGTTTTGACATGAACTGCCCTATTTTCCCACGTAAGTGGGCTCTGTACTGAAATCACTTTGTATGAATTACAGCATTTGCAGAGTAGCCAGGAGTCAACCAAACCACTTAATGGAGAAAGCAACATAACCAATCCTGAATGCCTCCTGTGTTATATTCCACGTGTTAACCTTCCAAGAGCAGCTCATGTGAAGGTGGCGGTGGTTATACAGATATTTAAATGGAACTTCTCAAATCTAGAAGGCACGGTGTTTCAAAAACATTTGGGTTACCTTCTGTTCATGCTATTCCTACAGTACAGATCCCATTCAGATTTGTGTATGTGAGTTGCTTTTGGAAACCAAGGAGACAGTTGAGTGATTTGGAAACCCAAGTTGTTTACATAATAGCCTCAGTACAGGGAGATTGGTGGAGCTGAAAAAAAAAAAAGAAACAACACTTTGTTACACACATTTATGTTTCTTGTTCTAGACATATTTTCTAGTGTAGCACTATTTTCTTAAGTTTCCATCTTACAGATGCTGGAATCTGCATCTGTTGTCCTTGTAGGGGAGGATGGAGCTGTTTTATCTGGATTCTTTTGGCGTATCATTGCTTCAAATTTTTATTCCCACAGATGTACAAAACTGTACCTGCAGAAACATCACAAGATGTCTCAGGAACAGTTACAATTGAAACAAACCCTTTGAAGAGATACGGTTTGTTTCTAACACTCCCTAATTACCTAGTTGGTTTCGATTCACGGTATCTCCTTACTGACTACATTTACTTTTTTCCTCGAGAATTAGTACATTGGCCCATATTTCCTGTTTTTTAACTAAATGGGAATCCTTTAGAATGATCTGCAGTTGATATAACCTTGTTCCTGTCTTCAAAAAGCGGCTGAACCACAACCCTCTCGGTAAACATGTCTGACCGACATAGGATTCTCCTTCTGGACTGATACTGTTCAAGGCTTGCTATGATTTCTTGAGGCCCTGATATCTGTGCCTCAGATTTTGCTTCCAGAGTCTTATGCTCTGATACAGCTTTTTAATCCTGTTTCAGCTGTATGTTGATATGTGTGCCTTATCATTAGTTACATACTTTAATTCATCAGGAATATGCAGCAAAGCATTTGCAGACATTTTAGTCAGTAGGACTTTAGGACGTCCTCTAAAGAAAAAAAAGAGTTCCTGAGGATATGCTACCTAGCAAAATGCAGGTTTAATTATAACTTGTGTTCACATACCTGCATAGCTTAAATTAGCTAACATGAATAAAAAGTGAAATAATTACTTTTATGTGAATTTGAGTTTGGGCTGTAAGGCATGTGTTACTACTTTGTCCTTTCTCTTCTCAACACACTATGTAGATGAGGGTAAAACCTGGTTTCATTTTTCCCATAAAGGTATATCCATACCATATTTCTTACTCATTTTGACCATTTATCTTATACTTTTTGCTAAAAGGCAGTTTGCTTTTCATTTAAGATTTAGAAACAAAGTAAGTTAAAATGTAGAAAAACTTCAGCCACTGAGACTTTGTATCTGGTGTTGATTATTTCCACCTAGAGACAAAATGGTCATGGCCACTGATAGCCGCAATGCTTTGCTGAGCATATTCTTAATATATGCTATATTTAGACTACAGGCAAAGGTTCGTTGTACAGGTTTGCTGTCACACTGACTTCTCAGGAAGACATGACTGTTAAGGAAGATACAAAGCTGAAGTATATAAGACGGTTAACGTCTTGAGTATAAATATGAAATACAAGGTCATAAGCAAAATGCAATTTCTTTTGTTTCAGAATTATCTACTCTTTCATTTGCTCTGAGGCTTCGTATTTCTTCTCACCAACTCATACGTGCCATTATTGAACCTTCCTCTTTTGGAATGAAGAGAAGGACTGATGCTGGCAACAGTCAGACCCACGTTCCAGGTCTCTGCACAGCTTTACTTGAGGCACCATCTTCCTCTCCTTTGGACAGGCAGACCTGTAGATGGGCATTGTTAATCTCCAAACACAACAGAGGTATTATGTAGGTCTCAAGGTATACTGTGTTTTACTAATGTAATGGCATTTTTTTCACACCCTCACAAGACCAGGATTTGAGAGGTTCTGAAAATATGAAGGATTTTCTAAGACCAAATGGGAAGGTGGAAGGCTTTGAGAACTGGATCCAAACCCAGCCCATTTGATAATTTGAAAAAGACAGCATATTATCTCTCCAATGTTTTTAGGGTAAATTTTGGAATACAAGTGTAATCCTGGCCTAACAGAGTTCTCATCATGTGGTCAAAAACAAAGGAAAAGGCTACAGATGAAAACACGTATTTGCATGTTAAGGCTAGGGCAAAGACCATAGTATAACAGTATTGCTTCTATTTATTTATTCAGTAAAAAGGGAAAACAATCTGAACATGAGAGATAAATACTTGAATACTCTGTAAACAATATTCATAGTAGAAACAAATGTATTACAAACTTTAATGGGAACTGTATTCCTCATAAAATGTACTGCACTGAAGTCACAACAATCCAAATCCTCATCCCGGAAAGGTAGACATTATGTGGAATGGGACTAGATTTCTTAGTGTTTGCCTCTTCGTTGATTCACAGCAGGGACACGAACGTACAACTTCAAATCCATCTCTTGAAGGTATTTCCACAGTGCTCCAAGCAGTAAAGGGTTAAACCAGATCGCAGTTGTGGGTTTTTTTAAATCTTCACAACACCTTGCCATAGGAAAACACTATTTTCTACATTGCACAAAAAAGAAACCAAGCAAAGAAAAGTCAAATGTTTTGTTAAGTCTGTATCAGAAGAAACCCTAAAGCCCTAAATCTAGGGCTTGCAAATTCCACAGTTTCTTAAACACAGAACCCCTGCTACCAAGGGAGACTCCCTATCTGTGATCATTTAGTCTTCAAACTATGCTAATAATTCAAACAAGGTTGCCAGTTTAGGGCTAGGACTTTTAACTGTTGTTTTTATTGCTGTGGGACTGTTTCACGACCTTCCATTGAAGAGTCATGAAATGAAAAATGAGTCCATGGCACACCAACTTGGGTTGGGGTGACATAGAAATGAAAAAATCTCATATGGAATTTCCAGTCTGCTTGGCAATATAATCTATTGACTAATCTATTAAAATTTCTTCATGCAAATCTTCTTGCATTACTTTACCAACAGTAACATTTTAAGTGGACAGGGAAGAGTAAATAACCCATATACAATCAACTGTAATATTACAATTAATTTATTCATCTCCCATAGGTTTAAATTAATTATTCATTAAAATTATACTAAATTTATAACAGTGTAACTACAGTCAGAAACTGGTTTCTACTTTTGACCTTTTTTTTACTATTAATCTTTGCTTTTAGAATGTTGCCTGTTGTTATTTTGCCAGTAAGGTTACCTAAAGGGCAGCCAAATATTTCAGGAAGCAAGAAAAGGGAGGAGAACAGGTGAAAAGTAATTTTCAAAAACTGATTGCTTGCTTGCTTGTTCTTTTGTAGGAAAAATACCTAATCATAGCATCCATGGTGACTGTAATGCCAGAAGGTAGCAGAGCATTACAGCACAGAGAAAAGGGAAGAGAAGATTTTTGACGGAGAGGTCTTGCTTCTCCTGTAGTACTTATTCAGCTTTGCCTGTAGTATCTCTGCATGTTGACATTTGTCAATATATCAGATAAAGAGTTGCAAATCACTTCAAGTTTTATTTACTCAGAGCAGCTTCTCCCTTTCCCCAGTAAGGGTTACATGAGTTTGTTCAACAGCAGGCTCCAAGTCACTTACTGAAATCAGAGCTGCAAATACAACTGCTGACTGCTCTTGGCCTCTATTTAATACTCAAACTCTCCTTATGAAAAACTGATTCTTTGATTTCTACGTCCAGTTCTTTTTCCATTTTTATGCTCTTCTGGATCTTTCTAGGAAATACTTTTTGGTCACAATTGGACACACACATTTGTTATTAAAATTTATACTTAGAAATCTGCTACCATTCAATTTTTTTTTTTTTTAAATCAGTTTTCCAGCTGCTGAACATCAGAACTCATCTAACTAGTCTTCAGTTCTGCCAGTGAAGTCAGAGACTGTTTTATCACATCATTTGTCTTTTTGAACTAACCACAATTTGTATCTTTTAAGGCATCCAAGTCGAAGTTTCTACCCATGGCCAATAAAGGGATTTTGTAGTATTTGGGAGCATTTACATTACTGTATGAGTATTCTAAGTCAAAGAGGTCCACATTTTTATGTGAGGCTTTTTGCTACGATTTTATTATTCCAGAGTAAGTATATGGTATTAACATGAAGCTACACATTACAATGTTTTGCTTTCCTGCTGCTAACTGTCCTATGACTTGCCAAGAGGAGGGTTTGTGTATGCCCTCTGTAACAATTTTTTACCACGGGAAACTAATGTTGAAACACAACACAGTATGAGTAAGGTAGTCACTTTCAGTACTTTCAGAGATACTGAACGCTTTATCTCTGTTTCTGAACTTCAATTAGAAGGGTAATAGGTTTTATTTTTTCAGTAATTAAGCTTCTTAAACAGAGCTATCTGGGCACCTTGTATCAGTAAAACCTGAAGATTAGCACGACTACCTTCTTGCTAATAAACAACAGTCAGTTGCCTTTCATCTAAGGTTATTAAAAAGTAAGGCAATTTCGCGGGATGGGGAGGGCTAAGGGAGAACAAACACGCCATGCACTTTGTTCTCTTAATGAATGAAATCATTCTGATGTGGTGAAATGGTTTAGATGGTCTCAGTCACTGATATACTGCTAGGTCTCTTTGCTTTAGGGCACCTTCTATAAAATATCCAGTGTTCAGGTCATTCAAACCATGATGTGGGAACACTGACCATACTGTTCCTATGTACTGCTACTGAATGAATAGCACTGCTTTCTGCAGGATCTCTACACAAGTATTATCTTTGCCAGAATCTATTTAACTAATGAGACCAGAAATTAAAGTGGTATGACTAACAGGTATACTGAAGTATGCCTGTTCCTCAAGTTGTTTTGCTGGACAACTTGTGTCTATACAGCTGCTTATACAATTCTGAATAAAACCCCTACTAATTCCATTCAGATATGTTTGTGAATAGGCATATTCATTGGTATATACATTTTAAATTCCCATTTTGCTAATAGCTACTAATGAAAAAAAATTATGTCAATTTCACCTTTAGAGTTTGTTGACTGCTGTTTCTATAAAACCTTGAATTGGCAGGTGGCAATCATAGGTTAAAATGTTGAAACTCATTAAATTGCACTGACATAAACAATAGATGATTAAATGTTGTTGCTCAGCAGTTCTAGGGGTCAAAGCCTGAGTCCAAGATTGATTATTTTTCATACAAGTTTTACAGAATTAAGTTTTGCAACAGGATTTAACTCACGCTTCTGTGAAGAAACTCGCCTTACTTTTTGGAACCAGAGTCACTATCTAATAGCCACCACGTGAAGTTTTGCCCCATTAAAATGCTTTGAACTTTTATCTCTCATCTTGATGTTAGTTCCT
>NW_009646851.1:2870525-2871953 GCF_000708025.1 Charadrius vociferus | reverse complement strand
GCATTAGGTATATATTCCAATATAAAATCGAACTTCTTTTTAGATGAAAGAAACCCTACAGGACTTGCTTGAAAAGTCTCAGCAACATGATGACTATGATGTAGGCTAGAAAGCATGTGTTCTAGGACTTGTATTCTTCTTATGTTCTCCTATTGTTCAATGTTAGTCTTCACTTTATGTCATAAAATGAATGCGCCATAAGGCTACACAGTGGCCAAAAGACTTGTGCATTTATAGCAAACAGAATGACTAATATACAAGATTAGGCTTGGTTTCTCTCTCAATCAAGTCTGGGGGATTTACAGCGTACATGTGAGAATTTTTCTGATTTTGGTAACTGATATTCTGTTCAGCTCATGAGGACTTGTTTATAAGCTAGAAAGAAAACTGCATGTATAAAATAGTAATTTGGGAATAAGCATTTTCCTTTGCATGTATAAACACATTGCATATTCAGAATCAGATCTATCAGATTCATATAAAACAGAAGGGTCTTTTAGTTAATTTCTCCAGACCTAAATCAGTGCTAACTAAACCACACCCGAGAAAATGTTTATGTAACTCATGACGACTCTCACAAATTCTACTACTTTTGGTACTGATGTCTGTCCTGCTTGATTATCCTTCCCATTAAAGTGTTTTCCAGTGTCTGACCTAAATCTCCCTTGCTGCAATGCAAGCCAATCACTCATTTTCCCCATCACAACATCCTCTCTGCAGCAACTCTACAGATGGATTCTATTTTCCCCTCAATCAGCTCTAGAAAAAATAATTCCCAGTCCTTTCCCATTACTCTCATAGGAAACACTTCTGAAATCTCTGCTTGTTCTTGATGCTGTCCTTTAGATTCTCTTCCAGTCACCCCGTATTTTGAGAAGTGTATAAACGCAAGTCTCAAGAATGATGAATTACTGCCACTAAAAAAGAAGAAATAAAGGGTTCTAAAGGTGAAGAGGAAAGTATTGCAAAATGTTAAAAATCACAGGCAATGACAGAAGAACGGTGACATCTGGGTTACTTGCAGCTCCTTTGCTAAATTACCGAGAGGCATACTTTATCCACCTCTGTTCACCGCATCCTTCCCTCTGCCAAAAGACCATCTCCTCATCAGCTGGAAGTTGCCAGCCACGGCCGTGACCGTTCAGAAAACGGTGAGAACACTGAATAGCAGGAAGGGCCAAGCCTGTGTCCCTCCTTCCACCCCTTTGCTATTAAAGTCCGCAAATTTCTTAACAATTCAAAGTGAACAAGTTCATTTGCTCTCATCCGAATTGAATGTAATCTGCTGTGCAGCTGTGCTTGGCGTTGGTTCCCAAAGCAAAGCGAGGAGGTCTTTTTTGTTTTGTCGACGGGGCACACGAGGAGCAGGAGTTACCCACCGCCCAGGGCTGCCTGCGCTGCGGGAGGGGGACGGGACGGACACGACCT
>NW_009646851.1:2826809-2869614 GCF_000708025.1 Charadrius vociferus | reverse complement strand
GCGCATTCAAGGCTGGCGTCATGGCTGGTGTTCAGGCTCTCCGACCTACACTCGGCAGGTAAACCCTGTGGCACGGCGAGGTAATTAGCTGATGACTTTGTCTGAGTACGGTACCTGCTTACCTGCCCCGTTGGACGTAACAGCGGGAGAGCGCCACGGGCGCATCCCGTCGCTCGTGCTGTGTTTCTTTGGGTGCTAGCCCGTCAGCTGTGCCCCCTCCTTCCTTGTGAACTGCTGCCAAGAGCCAGCTGGGGCAAGAAGGAGTAGGTCTCTTCTGGCCATCCCTCTTTGCTGTTGGTGTTTGGTGCGACCAGTCAGGAAGTGTTTTGGAGTCAAGAAAGTTGACTCAGCCTTCCTGATGCCTTCACATAAGAGGTGCATGGGTGTAGGCTTTCAAGAGAGGTTCATCAACCACTCGAGAAAATCTCTGGAGATGCTGTTTTTAGTGAATTGATTTGAAGATTTGCCATATCGTGATGTGAGCTGCATGCAGTTGCCAATTTTTCGTTCCCTGATGATGACATTAAACCAGAAATACATTAAATATTTATATAATAATATATATAATAACAATATATAATTATTATTCTTGTGTCCACATAGCTTAGATTTATTTTGGGTTATTCAGCTTTATACCAAAACCAAAAAATGTTTAGGCTTTCCTTCCTGATTTCTAATAACAGAGAGAAAATAGAAAACAAGTCTTGTGCAGCAGAAATGGTAGGTAAACTTATCTTTAAGAACCTAGTTAATGAAATACTGATAATAAACTTGCTGTGTGCCAAGTGCACCCTTGTAGCTCCTTGAGAGCCTAGAGCTGTTTCTTAGATTTTTTCCTATATAAACTTATATCCAGATGAAACTGGCCATCCTGTACTTTTTGAAATGCTTACATTAACCTTTGTGATTGCTACAGGCTGTTGTGTGGAAGGCCAGCCACTCCGAGAACAATAAATTTAATAAGCCTTGAAAACTGAGAGCATGTTTTTGTATTAACTGAAGGGGGGAGGGGATTAAATAGCTCTACATTTTTTTTTTTTTCCTTACTCTTTTTCTCTAGTTGATCCTTTTTTCCGTTGTGTGGCATTCTTTGGTGCCATCTCTAAAAAAAACAGTGAATCTTCAGGATAATGATATCTTGAGTGTTCATGCAATTTTAACTTAATGTCTCTCTTCTCTCAGGGAGTATCTTCGAAGACAGACTTTCTCAAGGTCTCATCAGTCTGACGGTGCATGTTATAGTGCCATGTGAAACATAAAGGATTCTTTTCATGTAGAAGTTGTTACAGATTAGCCAAATTATTTTTTATAGGTGGTGAAAGCCAGGGGTTGGGAATAATAGTTTAAAGAGGATGCTCGTCCACTGATGCTTGGGACAGTCCAAGATGCCTTCATGTATCACTGACCAGCACTTGTTGCTGGGGTTTCCGTACTTCTTATACAGTAGGAGTCCCTTGTTGCAACTGGCATCAACTCTTTTAAACCAAAGGAGAGAAAAATAGGAATGTTTTTAATTTTTTGTGTCTGTGTATAACTTGGAAAGAAAACAAATTCTGTTTGGCCGTTCAAATGTTTTCTCATGTATTTGTGCAGAGGACTTCCCCTTCCAGTCCACATCTTCATCAAATGCAGGAGGGTGGTCCTGCTTTGCCGTTCTCTGTTAATGATGGTAAATGGAGTGGCTCTTCTTGGTAATGAACAGCAGGTTCAAGCACCTTGGAAAGACTGCTCTGACAGAAATAATTGATGGTGGTGAGTTAGGCAACTAGTTGTCTACAACCCACTTACAGCCTGGAGGACCAGGCTGGTGCTACAGTCTGGCCGAGCATAAAGATGGGCCCAGTCTTTATTTATGATAGTATGGATGTTAACCTATAGATGTAGAACAACCACCTTGCTTTCATAACAGCAGTAGCAAAAAGCTGTACATGGTAAGAAATTTTGTGTTTTATGCATTTATGTTGGGATCTTGCACCTATGTGGGCTTCAAAACTTAAACAGAAGGTCCTTTTGCTGGTTCCTCATGTTGGGCACCTGTGTTGCAGCCTGCAAGCAGTGAGGTTTTCCCCTCTGCCTTTCGTGTGAGGCAGACAGCAGGGCAAAGGATGCAGTTGTTTCTGGTTGCAGTAGTCTGTGACAGAGCATTGCGTTAGACAAGGTTTTGGTTAGCAGTGGGGCGGAATGAGGGAATTTAGTGGAAGGAGGCTAGGATAACTGAGGTCAGGTTTGCTTCAGCATGGATTCAGCAGTCATTCTTGATGAGGAGTCTACCACCACCTTGTAGACTTGCATAGGAAGGTTCTTTTCCTGATTTTTCCTGGATAGGGCCTACAGTGATGGAGACTTTTTCTCCTTTAAGGAGCTGATCCCAAGAAATACTGAATATCTGTGGCACCTGCTAACAGCAGCAGGTTACTGGAGATGTTCAAACTTGCTCAAAGCCAAGTTAGTTGGAGCCAGCATGAACTATGGCTCTGAAGCTTGTATGGGTAGATAGCCAGAACCTGTGTAGGACTCTTCTACTTATAGTGTGATTGATACTTGATTTATGGCTAATGCCGTTTGATAAAGCACTGGTATTAGAAGAGTATCTTCTGTGGTGCTCTGGTCTGGTTTTGCATTGTAGCAGAAAAGTAGCACTAGCCTCTGTATCTTTAATAGCTAGATGAAGCTCTTGAGCCTGTTTTACTTTTGTATTGATACAGTTACAGTGTTAGGAGTGGTGTGATTTTTTTGTGTGTGTTTTTTTTTTTAAATCAACGTACCTAAACGAGGTTCAACCTCTAGAAAATAATCCATCTTCACACATTTAGAGGCACCTTTTACTCATACAGCTTATTCTTCTTGTGTTGAAGTTAACTTCTTTAAAACATACTATGCAAACACAACTGCATCAATGTAGATTTGTAGTTTTTTGTGACTACATAATCCTGTGGTGTATCTGCAACCTTCTTCTGCATCATTTTTGCTGCATTGTGTCTGGAAGGATTATAGTGTATGCATAGACTTCTGTTGGCTGGCCTATGTTCAGTAGACTATGCTTAATTTAAGAAATGATGGCATGTTCTGAAAAGCATGGCATGTGACCAATCTTACAATTTTTTCTTGGAGAACTTGTGGGGAAACAATAGCAATGCTTCAGTTTTTCATATGTGATGCTTGCAATGCAAATTTTAAGCTGCTAAGTAGACTTTCACAATATACTTCTTCAGTGGCATCCTCTGTACTAGATAAGGATCTTACATTGAACGGCTGCATGTATCAGCCTGATCTGTGTGGAGCTTTTAAAAGCTACCTCAGAGGGTGATGCAGAAATTTGAGTCAGTGTGACTTCACAAAAAAAATTCACCTCTTATATTGCCCTAAGAGTTTGTAAGATAAATTTGATTACCTGTTTAATTTCATATATTCAGCATTCAGATAGCTTATACTTAAATTGTATCCTGTACTATGTAGTATCTTAGTTGTGTATAAGAATGTTTCTTGGGCAGGTAATGAAGCGTATACTGCAACCTGAAATCGAAGAAAACACTTCTTGCACGAACAACCACATCAACTTTAGCCGTTATTCTCCCCTCCGGGTTTCTTAAAAACTTAATCATGAGTATGAGTGTTGCACAGTCAAGAGAGTGCACCCTTACTGTGGTAGAGCCCTTGTTGATTTGTTGAAGATTGTTTTTTTAATTGTAACAAGTTTGTTTTTTTTCAGTTCTTTGTACATTTGTTAGCTTCTGTGAACTATTTTACTTCTGTATGCATGCACACAGAAGCTAAAATTTGGGTAGTTTTAATTTGAATTAAATTTTCAAATTTTAGGTGAGTAGTCCTTGAAGTGACTTCAGAGTTTCTGGGTTTCTGAATGGTCTTCACCTCAAGTTCTGGACAGTTAGCGTTCAGGCAAAGTCCTTCTTGCCTGGGGAAAGCTGCATATACCAAGCTGTGGTGTTCTTAAATACATTAGTGGGTATTGAAAGGAAAAAATATGTTTCTGAGCAACCTGCCTTTCTTGGAAAGCTTACCTTTAACAGCTTCCCTTTTATTAGTTACTGTACCCTTTAATTTAGTTGGATAGGTTTGATGTAGAAAGTGGTAATAAAGGATAGAGCATGATCATTTAATGTTTCTGATCTACTTCAGATCCTGTCTTTCCATTGCTGTTGCCTGTTCCATTGTTTGGTATCTATAGAAAACATTCTTTCTTATACTACAGATGGCATTATGGAGGCATCTATTTGAAGTTTAGAGTCTTACTTCACAGAAACTTTGTAAACCAGTAGCTGGTGCTCTTTGAATAAGGAAAGATGTGGAAGAGTCCATACTAGGAATCCTGGATTTTTCCTCTGAAGCACTTTTAAGTTTTTGATACATCACGTGCAACATGAGCAACAAAGGTCTATGTAGCCTTGCCCTCTTATTGTTTGCTAAACATCCCTCTCATCGTATGAATTTTGTCTTTTGTCATGTAATGATAAGGATTATTGGGGCTGTCTGTTGACTCATCTCTCAGCTACAACATCCTTGAAATTTTATGTCCTCTGTAGAGCACAAGGGCTTATATCTTAAGATACTATCCCTCCTTCAGTTTGGGAAGCTGATTAGGCACACAGATGAGGGGTCTGAGAGTTGTTTCAAAATAAAGATATAGCTGAATGCAGGAAAGAAGGCAACTAACAGGTGTTAAGATGAACTAGGGTATGGGTTGCATGCAACTATATTAGTGTTTGGATGAGATGTGAAGTTTTGAAGTGATCTTAGTCACTTCTACCTACTGTATGTGGATTTGTATTACAGAGTGGTCACAGATCACATGAACTTGATATTTTTCCGATGAAACAGATTGGAAGATGCATGCAACTGAAGGGTTTTCAGTCAACAGGAACAGATCAGAACTAGTCCGAAGTAAAATGCCTGAAGTACATAGTACGAATACTTGGTCTTCAGAACCAGCTCTTGCTGTGCTGTGCTGCTTGCAACTGCCTACGTAGCCAGTGTCGCTTAATCTGGAAGTGAGAATGCTGCTGCTTCTGACTACTTTCGGCAGCAGCATAGCAATGGAGGAAGAAACCCAAAACAGATTTTCTGAGATCCTCACCCAAAGAATTTACTGTGGCTAGGTTCCTGTTGGTGTTTCAGCTCTGTGAAGCATAACATTCACATCTAACTCAACTGGGAATGGCAAATGGAATCAATTCTGGGAGATGACCTCACCTGAACAAGCATGCTTCTGATTTCATTAAGTTTGGGAGTTCAAGAACCTGATCTGGCTGAAGACCTGGAAGAGAAGTACTCAGGAAAACAAATCCTCCTCCTCGGTAGAATCTACCTAGCCAGTATTGCCAAAAGTTTTTGCAGAATGAAAGATGTATTTAACCATATAGAAGGGCAATAAAAATACTGGTCACTTAACTCAGTGGAAGTTACCTGGCTGAACGCAAATCAGTGAGCAGAAGTGTAGAATTCCTTTGCTGAAGAAAAAAGTCAAATGCTGCATTTACTCTTCATGCAATAGGAAGCAGCATTGAATTCCCCAGGTAAAATTTTCCTTCAAAGGTGGCTGTTGCAAACAGTGAAACTTGATACAGCTTCCTTGGGAACACAAAAGAATGCCTTAATGTGATTATAATTTCCAGTGCAAGATTCTGTGAAGTCACAGGAGTATTGCAGCGCCAGAAATTTCATTCTCTTCAGATACATGCACTGAAGAAACAAGTGAATTGGCACATTTAAAATCAAATTACCATTTTGCCTTTTCCATGATGAGGATTGCATTACAGTGGTAGATGTTATTACATCAAAAAAAGTGTCCCAGTTTCTGAAAACATGCTAGTCTGTGTTTGTTACGAATAGCCCCATAATGTCCTTGTGAATTAGCGTCCATGTTGCTCTGCAGTATACTGCTCCTGAATTCTTCAGACCTCAAAGCTTGAGGCAACATGGTGATGAATTTCACAAAAGGTTAAGAAATGCAAGCTTTTAATAAGTGAGAAAGTCTGCATTTAGTAAGGACAGACTATTGCTCCTAATACCCCATGCTGATTACCATTTTTGGCTTATTGTCAGTATCATCAGCTCATGTTTTTTAATACTGCCAGCTTGTGATGTTTATTCTCTTAAACCAAGTTCTGAAGTTTTGTGATCATGTGAGGATATCAACTTTCCATTGACAAAGGAAGCATTTTCAGTTTCAAACTTAAAAGCACAAATGTGGGCCCAAACAACTGTAAAGCCATAAGGAAAAAAAAACCCACCCAACATATGCAGTACTTAAAATCTTTTGAATGCATGGGTTTTGGCTCGTAGTACTCTGGAGTATGTTTGGTTTGCCTTTTTTCCGCTGTGTGTGTAACAAAACTTTCTGAAGTGCAATCTGTCTGACTGGATAAAAGTCTTTGGGGACATAAATAGGGTATTTGCAATTGAATAAGAGATTGGCTCATCTCATGCTGGAGCTCTTCAGAATACAGAATTTTCCTTTTGTCTCACTGGCAGCCTGGTAAGGTGACTATATTAATTGCCAACATGAGGATGTAAACAGCTTCCTGCTATCTGAGGAAGAGACATAAAGCAGGAAGTGTAGCTGACAAGTCCTCTTCTGTTTAGATGTAGTCCTCCCCTGTAGCTTTGTTGCTCATAAGGACAAAGAGCAGGAAGAATATGGATCTTTGTCAAATGCTTTGCTTTTATGGTGTATGTTTTGGTAGAGCAGTAGAAGGAAAATTTGTTCACAGGACCACAGTAGCTTTTGGCATTGGAGAGGCTGGGGAACTAAAATGGCATCCAAGAGCCAGTGGGAACTGTTGATGTGGGGGAAGTGAGTTTTGCAGATTTTTTAATGTTTTTTCTTATTATGACTTGGAGCTTTAGAATGAAAGAAGCATCTGCTTTTTACATTTTACTAGCTCTTTCAGGAACTACCGCCTAGTCTTCCTTGTATGATTTTTGCCTCTAATAGAGATGAAAAACTTTGAAGCAATTAAAAATGAAGTAATCATTCTGTAAGCTGTCAATAGTAAGTTTCATAAATGAGCATTGATAGCACTGCCCTGGCAGTGAATAAGAGGGAGAAGAGAATGCAGAGATTACAAAAGAACTTCATATTTGTGTTTATTTCTATAAACTGCTTAGGCTTTGGATGGGCTGATTCAGAGACAAATATTAAGAGTGCATATTGAACCTAGGGGAAAAAAAAGAGTCATAGTATCCCTTTTGATATTGGTAATAAAATGGCAGATGAAATTCAGTGTTGGCAAATGCAAAGTTGCATATATTTATAGTAGAAGTCACATGGCAGTACAGATGCATGGATAGGCCCTAAAATACCATCAGTGCTTAGGAAAGGAAAAGAACATCCTTCTTTAAAATGTCATCTCAACTCAGATGTCTGTCAACAAGTTTAGAGTAGCTCATTTTTACATTGCTTAAATGTAAGGTTTTCTGTTGTTTTAAATGCTACATTTCTGGTTGCATCATCTCAGAAAAAGTATTGTAAAAAAGATACAGAGAAGGATGACACAGTAATTGAAAGAAAACAATTGCTTCCATAGAAGAAGGGATTAAATAGTTACAGCCCTTCAGTCTGAAGAATAGACAGCTGAATGGTGTGGGAACGCAATATTATAGCATTTTTGAAAACATAAAGAGAGAGTAAACAAGCAGTAAGTAATTTCTGCCAATAGGAGGACTTGACAACGGTTATAATCCAGGAACTGCTTTTTTCCCACGAGTATAGTTGAATTCTGGGTCTCACTTGTGCAGTAACATTAGGGAGGCTAAAATGAGTAGACTCTGAATTTGTACAGTTTCTTCAAAGACAGGCCCATTGTGGAGGCTTATTAAACATGATGTTTAGATGTGATGGTAGTCTTGTGGAGATCCTGAAGCTGTGATTGCTGGAACATGAGGATGTGTCCATGAGAGATGATTCCCTGCACGTCCTGGTGGTTATTCTGTGTGCTAATTGCCTCGATCCCTCTTCATTGAAGGGTCAGGTAAATCTAGCTCCAGAACAGGAAACTGCAGTTAGAAAATGGGGATATTCTGTAATGGTGTCCAGGAGTGCTCCCCAGTGTAAGCAGAATTACATTGACTGCACAGGAGGTGAGACTTTTTAATTCAGAGACATTTATGAAGATACTTAATTTGCTTCAGAGATGTGTAGCTAAAGGCTTCCTTCTGCGTGGAGGTGCTGCCTTGACGTATGAGCAGAGGTTATTGGCCTTCCAACATGTGTACCCTAACCAATTTGTAAGTAAGGCCCACAACACTGAGTGAACCTGAAACTGAATTGACAGCCTGTGTAGAGTGATGATGTACTCTACAGTGAATCATCTCTTCTCTCAGTGCTTTATTCATGCCTAGAAACTTGCATAATTTCAGATTTCAGCAAAACTGGAGAAAAGGTTCAGAATTCAAGAAATGTCTATGCTGCTTTTGCAGCTATTAATTTTGTGTTGGCTAATCTGCATCTTTCACTGTCTGAACTGTTGCAGTCCTGGAAACAGTAATGGAAAACTGTTCTAGTGAGAACACTGCCTGAAAGAGGGGAGAGCATTGTTCTCTGGTGCATCCACTTGATTACTTTTTATGATGACAAGAGGGTTCTTGGATCCAATCCTATTTCCTGTTCACATATCATTGCCTTTCCGTCAGCAACAGGTTTCTTCTAGTCCCTAAACTCAGATTTATTTTTCTAATGATTAGGTACAGGAAGGTCGGTATTTAAAAAATCTAATTATTCAGCATTAAAGGAGAATATGAAAATATTTTGTGTGTCTTTTACCCCTGAGAATTGTATTTAAAAAGAATTTGGGGTGTTTAAATTCAAAACTTTATTCATGGCATGTGTTAGAGGGCTGTGACATCTTCTGTGGGAAGAGGAGTCTTTGAGTTACTTGGAGTTCAGTACACAAGCTTAACAAACATCAGTTCTGGTCAAAGTTCTTGGTACCTGCACTGTAATGTAGTTGTGTGTGCTTTTGGGTACCTACACGTTCTTTAAAACACATAAGCACTGAGAATTTCTTTCAGGCTCCATACACGTAGGTACCTTAAAGTCTGCACATTGTTTACACTTGTGTTGCTAATTTTCACATTTCTTATGCACTGAAAAAGATGCAGGTAAGAATGGAGGCGGAAAAGTTTTGCCTGCAAGCTCCAGTAATTCCAAGTGGTTACTAGGGTGGACCACTTCTTTATAAATGAGCAGGAGGGCATCTTAATCTTTATTTTACTAAAGAAACATATCACCAAAAAACCCCACCAAACCCAACAACTTCTTTTTCTCATATTGCTTTCTGGTTTTGTGGTCTTGGAACTGTACTTAGTGCTGTAAATTATTTAGGATTATGGCAAAACAAGCTGAGGCCAAGGTGAGTATTTCTGTTGGTCAGCAGAACTGAGGATAGCAGCTCCTGCAGTTTTGTCAGGTGTCGAGCCTTCTGTGTCTTTTCTGAGAAGCTGACTAGGATCCTTCCTTCCCTCTTGCCCACCGAGGTTCTTGAGACTAGTGCTTTCAACTCAGTTATTGCAGCTTTGAAGTGATCAGTTGCAGAACGTGCTCTAATTAATCTTCAGAATTTGTTCTCTTGTAAATATTATGAGTAGGAATTTAATTTCAAATTTGCTGAAGATATATATATTAAAACAATGAATTTGCAGACTAATGTGTGCCTGTGTCAGAGCTCTATGAGTTGTTGTTTTTTTTTTAAACACCAAATACTGGAATTATTTTGTACTAATATTTGTACTGGTATCTGAAAGCTTGAAAAAATGGACAGAGCAAATGGTTGTTGTGAGTGAAAGGTTGCACAGCTGCAAGGCAGACATCTTTCTAAGTCATTACGAACAGTCAAGGTTTTACAACATATGATTAAAATAAGAAAGTTTTGGGCAAAGATATAAGTTAGCCGTGAGCTTAGTTTCCATCTGAAGAAATTATTTAATGTTTGTGAGATGACTCCTTGCCTCAGCAGAAGAGTGCATATTGGCAGACATGCATGCTTATGTTGTTTGACATATTTCACCTGATGACTCTGTTTCTCACTTTAGATGTGTTAAGTGACTTCTGTTAAGAATTAGTCTTTGTAGAATTGTATCAAAAAAAGGTGTCTTTCTTTTATAATATTTTTAGGTATATTTTTACATTATTTTTTTCTTTTACTTTCATGCTTACCATGTAAAATCGTTTCAGAAAGCAACCATAAACTGTAAGTAAATTAAATGCAAATTCTTCAATTGTTTTGTTGCCCAATTGTGTGGTCCAAAATAAGTTGCAAAACCAAAGTAATGAAAGATTACAAGTATCAAGAGTAAATTCCCCATTGTAGCAGCAGGTTATCACATATATGGTGATTCAGTGATCAGAGCATGATAGTCTGTAGGATAGTATTACTAAACATTTAACTATTTAAATCAATCCCTGATACTTATTCAGTGATTAAATGGAAGCAATATTGGGGGAATGTAAATGTTTGGGAGGGAGTAGGGGTGAATACAAGAAAAGCTAATAGCAGCATTGGAATTAATGAGCTTTTTTAACACTACAGACTGCAGATCACAAGCATTATCTTGCAGGCTTGGGGAAAGGATTAGCTTAATATTTCATTGGGAAATGCATAGGGAAACATCCACTGGTACTGTATGTGACAGTGGGAAGGGGAGGTTATTTTAGAATTCATGCCTTGTAATATCTTGTTGATTTCAAAACATTAACAGTAGGAAACTCAGCAACAGATGAGTAAGGTAACACAGATGTAGCTTGCTTTATTCTACTGAAGCAGGGGTCCTCAGGCACTCGCTGGGGAATTTGAACTGCAGCTTAGTTCTCCCATGAATGTATAGCCTTGAAGTACTGAACGAAAATTAGAGTAGGAAAACAGTTTATAATGCTGTGCTTGTCTAGAATAAAAGCAGACTATATACACTGAGAAACTGTAATGGTTTGCTGCTGCTGCATGTTTACTTCCCTTGCAACTTGAAAGCATTTTTTACTTTATGTACAAAGTTGGTTCTTCCATCAGCATAGAGTCTGCTGCTGAAAATGTAATACTGAAAATACAAATCACTGTATGTATCAGACTGTGTTTAAATACAGGTTTAAATTCCAGCAGACTCAGGTTAAACATTAGGAAACTTTCTAGTAGGGAGGGTAATGAAGCACTGGACTAGATTGCCTGGGGAAGTCATCCATCCCTGGAACCTTTGGAACAAGGTCTGCAAGTACTGTCAAGGAGGGGTATAAGTACAGTTTATAACCCCACCCCACCACTTTGTGTAACACAGGATTTCTCAAAGTCAGTTCTTTGCCTATTTTTCTGTGACTTTTTGGGAAGCTCAGAGCACAAGTTGTAGAATTGGATATTTGTTCTGAGAGCTGGAAAAAAAAAATAAATATCCTGGCAATTTAAATGGTGCTTTGAAGCAGCATTTCCTTGTAGTAATAATATTATAGATTGCTTCCAGTCAGAAAACAAAATCAACCATGCTGTTGATGTTTGCTTTCAGGTTTTTTGTGCTGTGCTTTGTTGACTTTCAGACTGTTCAGTGAAATATTGTTTGTTTAAAATTCAAATTTTAACAGTTACAGCAAAAGAAAAATGTTGCTACATATTTTTTTATTACTCATAATTCATAAGAGCTGCTCTTCTAATTTTTTAAATCACAATTCTAATTAAATGGGTAATTCAATTGCAGGGTGTTTTTGGGGGGGAGGTTAGAAAGCAGAGGCCGGGGAGGGGCAAGTTTTCACTGATACTGTTTGAAGTCTGTAGCATCCAGCAGTTCACCTTCAGCATCTTAAAATGCATGCAAATGATGTGTGAACTTGTTAAACATATAGTAAAAAGGTTCCACTTGATTGCTTTAATTTTTGCCTACAGTGACTTCTCAAATACCTTATTTAAAGTAATTCCTCAATTACTCTTCTGAATAAATCATTGTAAGCCTGGTTTATTGTAACTGACAGTATATAAAAAATGGCAAACCTGTAGAAGGTTTTATTTTGGTGTTGGGAGTTGCATTTATTTTCTGGCTTCTTTATGCTATTTAAAGAAGGTGTTTTTCATCTGTTTCATCAGAAATTCATAGTCCATCCTCAGCCTCTCTGGGTGACTGCGGAAGACATAGAATTGTGGCATCACAACAGATTGGAAGTTGAGCGAGTTGAGGGTAAAAACTTTTAATATGATTATTAACAGCTGTAAGAGCAGATTAAATAAAATATTCAAGACAATAGAGAGTTCTCTTTTGAACATGAAAACTAAAGGAGTATGACTTCAGAAATGTATGGACATTAAATTACATGCATTATTTTGGTATATAGAGGAAGAGAATTTGAATGATGATACAGGGAGAGAAGAACTACAGTATTTAAACATGGAAGCTCTTTACAGTCCACTAAGAAGACAAAAAGCGCATTACTCTATTAAAATGTGTCTTGCAGGTTGTTTTTAAACCAAAGTAAATAAAAAATAAATGGGACTGAAAGCTTGCATGCAAAATGTTAATGTTGTGTACAGGCATTTTGGGGAGCATTAGGCAATTTGAGGCCTATAATGAAATACTGAATTAGTAAGTAAGTAATGGTGTTGGCAGCTGCTTCTGTATGAAAGGTACTAAGTATGTACTTAATCTGAATTTATTTGGCATTTTCCTCAGCTTGTTTAATACAGCCTTACAGAAGAAAGATAAAGTAGTGTACCATCAGGGGTTTCTTTCAGGGGAGAGGGGTGAGATGGGAAGAAAACTAATTCTTAATAAATAGCATTCTTGGTAATGTCTTTATTTTAATTTCTTTAGACTATGTCTGAATGTATCCAGCTCTCATTTGCTGTTTGTAGAATTGGCATTTACACGGTAAGGCAATGTTCTAACTAACTAAATAATTTTTGTTAGTGTTAATGCCATTTGAGTGAAAGGAAGTTACTTAGTTTTTTGGGATCAGGCTTAAATAATGCAGTTAGCAAAAGGGATTTGTCATATTAGTTTACATAAACAGACTACAGCATGGGTTTGTTCTGTCAAAGATTTACTAATACCAGGACAGAAAAAGTATTCTCCACTTTAATTAAAAAGGGTATAGAAAAATTCAGCCAACCTGTTAAGGTGTAAGAAGATTTAGAATTCATGTGTAGCAGTTGCTGAGAATTCTGGTCTAATATCATTGCTGAAGGCTTTGTGTACATTTGCTTTTAACTATCCATGGTGTTTGAGTAATGTTGTACATTAAAACATGTTAGCTAAATGCACATATTGTTGTAAGCTTTGTCTGGAGTGCCTTAATATTTTGCAAATCCCGTTAAGTTAAACTTCCCAAACCTTAATTAAATTATATAAAAGAAATGTGAACTTTACTTCAAACAAATGTCCCAAATATGCCAAGTTATTTTTTTTTGCTGCTCCCATTTGTTCTGATTAATGATGAGAACAGTTAGATGAGGGGGATATTCCATAGAAATTCAGAGTTTACACAATATATAAGACACTTGCTCAAATCATGCTTCAAATCCTGGAGGTTTTGGAGTGAGGGTGCTGCTGCTACTGTTAATACTTTGCGGGAGGAAGCTTGGCACTTACAGCTTCCTCTTTTATTAGGCTGTGCAGTCAGTGTAGGTGACTTTTGAACAACTGTGATGAGGGCTATATACCACCAGTAAGTCTTACTTGAGGACAGAATCACAAAGTTTAACATTTGCTTTTATTCTTAGAATTTGGATCCAGGTAGGGTTTAATATCTGCTTGAGTTTTTTTCCTGTGACATTTGTCTGCATTCTCTTTTCAGCATGTAAAAGACTATTTTCTAAATGGTAGAAAATAACAGATTTGGGCAATATGGACAAAATCTTCATGGAGGAAACTGCTACTTGCCAAGGCATATTTTCTTGTGGTATTTACGTTCCCTAGGAAGTCTTTTTCTCTCCAAATTCCTATGTGATAAGAGTATGCTTATCTTGAAGGATCGGAGAGGGTTATGGTATGAGGTTTTAATGGCTGGAAGGTATGCAAACCATCTGCCAGCTCTTTAGAAGGCTAGAGTAAGCTGTACAAATTAATTTGAGAGGGTGTCCAAGTATAAATGTATGAGTATTGTAGAATCAGGTATGAGTGGGATACATGTAGCAAAGTACACCCTCTGACAATAATTGGTTCTGTTTTAGTTTAAAAAAAAACCAACAGTGGTGTGTATACCGCAGTGCACTGCTAAGTTGTGGTAGCTGCAGTTATGGTGATAGTTGGATAATTGGTATCTCATTGTGACCTTTTGGGCAACATAATATTTAATTTCATCAAACTTTATAAATTGCAAAATATAAAGAGCTAGCTTCATTTATGGAAGAGCTGAGAGGAATTGATTTCATCGACTGCTGGTACTTAAGGGAGGAAAGTGAGGAGGAGGATGAGTAGGCTTCAGAGCACCTAGATGCACTGTTGTGGCCACAGTGTAGAGGGAGGACATGGGTCCCATGTAAAGTGCATTTGAAGGCTAAAGTAGTTACTTTAGGAAAATGCTAGGTGCCGAGAGTACTTGCTCATGTAGAAATGCCTGTCATTGGAAAGGTGAGTTTCGGGTGATCTGACTGGAGAGTGGGTTTGGACAGCTTTGGTGTCAGCAAAGGAAGAAGCCTGCTGAAGTGGGAGCTGTGCAGAAACGTGGTGTGATAGTTCCTCCCTCTGCGCTGTGCGCTGCTGGTGCTCAGTTGTGTAATGCAGTCACTGGATTTGCCGCTCAGGTGCGCGGCCAGGCTGGCAGCTAGCAAGCGCGGTGCTCCCCACTGATGTCAAGGAGCAAACAACAAAATTCCAGTTCGTATTGCCCATTTAATTAGTTCCTTATGTCTTGTATTGTGTACTTTCTACTGCATGCTGTTTTGCAGATTTACTAGATTTTTTTTTTTGTTATTTGATTTTTATCCAAAAGCTAAGCAGTCTCTCAAATGCCAGTGCTTACCAGCACCATGTGTTCAGTTTGTACTGTATTACTGGGACACTTCCTGTTCTGCAGGTCCTCGTGGTACAGTGCTGCAAGTATCTTGCAAAGGCTTAGTCCTTTGGACTACAGACATGTCAACTGTTAGTCTGTTATCAAGCTGCTTATCAGTAACACTCTTGAGCACCCATTACTTCAGCTGTACTACTCCATTAAATAGGCTTCCTGTTTTTCAGGCCTGTACAGATTATGAGGTGGAGGAAGGGTTTATATAGTTATCCATGGCAAAAGAGCCTGTGCTGCCTTCAGCTACCATGTCTAAGAGGATAAAGCTTCATTGTCTTGAGCTAGGAAAAACATAGACCTTTGCAAGAGTGCAGAAAGATATGTGATGCCCATTTTGCGGGATTAAACCAGATGAGATTACTTAGAAGTGTATACCCTCAAAGGGGAGAGTAGAAAAGCAGAGGTGGCTAATAAATAAACTATATAGATATTTGTAAGTATCTGAAGCTGAAAGATGTATATCCTAAAATGAAAACATGAACTTAAATGAAAACTTTTGGGATGAAAAAAGCAATCAACCAACCACCCAACCAAAATAAAACTCCATTTCCTCTGTGTGTTTTACACAGCTAGTACCTTCTGGCAGAAGTACCAGTCTTTTTAGACACGTCTCTGCTTCTTCCACCATACTAGTGTCTGAATCAGAAGCGTCAGTTCGAAGTGTAGGAACAAGCAGATAAATCAATTGTTGAATCTGCATGACTGTGGAGATCGTAAGCATACGACAGCTTGTAGCAAGGCTTATCATTATTATCATTAACTTCCTTTCTGTTTCTGGCTTAATTTTCTTAACCAGGTAAAAATCCTAATAAAATAATGATTGAGAGTTCAAACTACATGAACTTCAGAGGAAGAATAATCCAAAATTTGTTGTCTTGTGAAACAGTTTTTATGATGGGACGTTTGCCATCTTTATAGATGTTTAGGACTCCACCTCAGAAACAGTGTGCATGATTATATGCCTACACACCTTCTCTGGAAGGTTCTCTGATACTCTGCACTGGGCTTTGAGACTTTTTTTCTTCTCAAAAAGAGAGGTAAGCTTTTTTGAACAGGAGTAGTAAGATATTCTTTCCTGACCCTACCCCCTAAATGTGACTCCAGGAATAAGCAAAAAGGTAATTTTCCTATTGCTTGTTTTGGATAACAAAACAAGGACAAAAGCCTCTGCAGTGGTGAGAACCATGCAGAAAGACTAAGAAGACTTAGTGGAAATGTGGGCCTTTGCTGGTATGCATTCAAAAGAAAAATACTGGAAAATAACATTTTCTCTTCTTAGGAAATTAGAATGTAACAGTTTTCCTTGATTGTGGAATATGGCACCAATAGATAAACAATTAGAAAACACTCATTTTAAAAAAATAAGCCCTTTTTGGAGCTTTCTGCTTCTCAGATGCTGCATATGGCAAAAGTGATGCACTGTGGCAGCATTGCATCAATGTTGGCATCTACTTCCTGCAAGTGATGAGTAATGGGTATTTTGGTATTAGTAGCCTCTTGGCTAGAAATTGTGCCGTGAGATGTGGAAATAAATGATGCATTTATACAGCTGTGCTTACTATAGTTTATATATGGTAAATATAGGAAATGATGCAAATGTACTTCTAGTTCTCTGGTTTACTTTGGATTAACTTACATTTGTCTTTGTTTATAATGATAAATTCATGTCCTGAAATGGTTTGACTGGAAACAGCTGGTGTGCTAAGGAATTTGTCTGATGTTTGAACAAAGCAGAAATAACATTTATTCATGAAGTGGTGGAGAGGAAGCTCTTAAGAGAAGAGAAACCAACTGAGGCGGTAACTAAAGGCAGTCATGGAATAGGAGGTGATCATGGGAGCATGTTGGGAACAGTTCAGGAGCCAGCCTGTGACTTACAGTATGGAAAGCTTCCTGTGAGACTCTTCCCCTCCCTGACGTGGTTTCCCATTGGAAAATGCAAAGTTAAAGTAATAATAGAGCTCATATAGCATATCCTGTCTACTCCTCCCTTTCCCTGTTGTGTCCTTGACATGAGCAGCAAAACAAAGGCACAAAAGGGCAGCAGGAAAAAATCCTTTTATGTGCTACCCTTTGGGAAATGTAGACAATTCCATTCACAGTCACTGTTGATAATCTGTGGGCAGACTGCTGGAAAGGAAAGGTATAACTGTTTTCAACTTCCAGCCTTAAATAAAAGGTGCTTGCTATCACCAGCGTGTCAGTGACTTGCGTTTGATGGGAGTATGTCCACTTGGTCGTTGAAAATCTGTAGTTAAGCCGCTTGAGCCATGCTGGTTGTAGCGCATGTTGCTACCAACCTAAACAGGAGAAAGAGAGGCAGAATGTCATGATGCATGTGTTGTTCAGTGTATATGAATGTTAGATATACTGTGGATTTTTTTTGCTATGAGCTATGAGACTTTCCCTTCTACTTTTCTGAAATAAAGAAAGCATTGTTTATGTATTTATTTTTTTAAATGGGGAAAGTAAAGACAGGTGAAATGGGAAGTCATCAAGGCTGGGCCAGGAGTGAGCATCAGGATACAATTCTCTGCCCTTTCCCTCCACAGAGTTCATTGGTTAAAGTAAACTGTACTCGAATTGCTGAGCAGCTTCTCCTTGTGGCTGGAGCTCCCCGTTAACCAGCCCAAAGAGCTCAGCAGTGTGGTTCAACCAGTGCTGCTGCAACAGCATTACTTCCCTGAGCTGTTAACTGATTTACACTGTACTTACAGCCCTTTGACAACCTCTGACAACTAGGTATTGATTTCACTGGGAAAGGTATGGTTTGCCAAAGTAGACTGTTAATTTTTGTCAGAATGAAATGTCTGTCTGACAAACTTGCAGGCTGCAATAGAGCTTTGTCCTGAACTAGGGACATTATGAACTTGGGTTGTGTTCCTTCTGACTAGTCTCTGCTGTCCATGTCTCCTTCCTGCTCTAGAAAACAGCAGTGTTGTTCTACAGACCATTAACTTTAGGGAGGGATAGGAAACAAGCCCAGATCAAGCTTACAAGAGTAAGTCTTTTCTGTTCATACAAGTTGCCGTTCAGTTTGTATTTATCAAAGCTCTGTGGTTAGTTATCCTGTACATAAACTGTTTTGCATCTTCTCTTTGGAAGTCAGGATTCCTGATCTTCAATGTTGCTGTCTTTCCAGAAAAGAGTTGTGTAATGTACTGGCAAAATGTCATGTTTTGCCTTCAGTGGCTGGTCCGCATGAAAGATAAACTACTCCTGTAGGCTCCAGTGATACAGGGGGTGATTGTGTGAGCATGGAATTTTCCTCTTGGCCGCTGCTGAGCATCCTTTTTTTTTTTTTTTTGTACAGTTTGCAAAGAAGCATCTTTAATTATAAAAATAAAAAAATATTTTTTTTAAATGAATAACAGATTTAAGATGAGAATTGAAAGTACATTGCAAAGCAAAGGTATTCAAAATGCCAACAATCTCCTTTGAAAAATATCACATGCTTGAAATCCGAGCTGCCCTGTGACTGTGGACTCAAAGATAGCAGTGGGGCATGCTGAATTACTAAATGGCAAGTGTACAAATCCATCAGATGTCATTGTATAGCTGTATATTGAGGGGGCGAAAAGACTAGAAATGGCTCTTCAGCGAAAATGAATTTTTTCTTTAACAGTCTGTAGTCCAGATGTTGAGATTATGCACAGCCATGAGGTTTGCAGAAAAGCAAGTTAATTTGCAAGTGTTCCTGGAGTCTGGCTGGGCAATTCTAAATTGTGGTAAAAGATTGCCCTATGATTATGCTAAAATTGCATGCACTGCTCTGTGTGTGCGTGTGCACAATCACATCCTCTACTTTGTACAGTTGTATAAATAAGAATCTAACAGGTGATTTGCAAATGGAAATAGGGAGTATCAGTTATATATAACATTCATAGGATTTGCGTACAGCTCTTCTAGTTGTATCTATTGTTCTGATGTTACAGTCTTCCCAAAAATGTTGTTGCTTTTGAGTAATGAATTGTAGGTTGTTTCTGGTTGATCTGTATTTGCCTTTAACAGCAGCTGGACAACTACAATGTATTAGAAATTATTTTTCTTGCAGGATAATTACCTTTTTCACAAGATGTCACATTACAGTAGAAGTGGGATCAGTCTGTTCATCAGGCTGTAGAGTTGTTTTGATACTGAGAACTCAAAAAGCTTGTCTGTTTTCCTTAAACTGATAAAACACTGCTTTTCCGTATGAACGTATTTGCACTGTATCTTGAGGGCATCAGTGATACGTCACTATTACGATTGCTACTGTAAATAGTTCAACTCTGTTTTCTGAGGACATCTTGCGTTTGTTCGAGAGTAGTATCTTGTAAGGAAAGATACATACATACAACTGGATAGTAGAGTAAAAGAATATTAAAGGAAGTGCATCAAATGCCAGCAAATTTCATCTGTTATGAGGTAGCATTTTTTTTTTTTTTTTTTAAAAGACCCTTCTATTTCTCTCCATTAGTACGTGTCTGCCCTTGTTTTTAATGTTTCACCTCACCCTAAAGTTGAAAATGTTTGCTCAGGTGTTGAAGTGTTGTGGGGTTTTTTTTTTTTTTTTGGAATCTGATGAATTTCTTGCTACTACAGCTTCTTTGTAATTATAGTCTGCTGTCTTCAAAATGCTTTCAGATTGTGTCCATGTGCAATTAAAGCCATAAATGCTTTTGGGAAGGCTGTTCTACAGCATCCTTTAGATCCTTTTAAAGTAAAGAGCTCTTTTTACATCAGCCTTCTATTGCAATGTTTGTATTTGATCAGTTTGATTATATTTCACACAAATCTTAAAACCTATTTATATTCTGTAATATGAAGACCTTTGAAAAGTGCTACTCAATTTTTATTGCCAACGATTTATATAGTATAAAATTGAATTTTTAATGAGTTTATATTGCTGGGTATTATGTTGTTGAATAGTAGAAACGAATCGTGTTTAATAGATACTGTAACTTCATACAGTGGTTCCACTGGTATGAAAGTGTATAAATATACATACTTCATCAGGTAGATTTTTGAGTAATTAACTGTATTAGTATCTCAAATGCCACTCGGAGCAATAGATGTTTAGGAATTGGTAAGATGAGAGAAGTGATGTCAAGGATGTCTTGCGTCCTGAAAAGCAGAGTTACTTACAGCTATCACATGGCATGCTGTAACAAAGACTTTAAAATTCTGTTTCTGGTATTGTCGCAATTGCCTGTGTGAACATAGGGAAATGTCCTGTACCTCCCTTTGCAGCAGTATTTGTTCTAAGGCTTCGCAAACTTGCAACTTCAATTTCTTAGCTGTATTTAATACTATCAGTTAAAGCACTAGAGCCACCTTGTTTCATATAACTCTTTTGATATCCTCTTTAAGAGCACACGAACACAAATAATTTGTTGTGCAGTTATTTTATTAAATGTTGCATCTCAGGCCAAAACATGACCTACCCTTTTTGCTCATCTTCTTGCTCTTTGAGGCGCAGCGCTCCTGTGTGCTTTCAGTGTATTTGCTTCTTGTTGAAGAGGAACGCGTAGTGCAGTGCACGGGCCTTCCGTAGTCTGAGTTGTATGAAATGCATCTGTATGTCCTGTTTGAGATAAACAGACATGGCAGAAGAGCTACAGGACTGCACAGAGGTGATTTCATTCACAGCGGTTCTAGCTAGCACAGGGTTGAAGCCAAACACTCTTAATCTCTGACCATTCAGTGGCAGTGTGTCGGTCACCTGGTTTGGGAAATAGGCGTAACTCCCTCTGGCCTCCTCCAAACTACTGAACATCAGCCAGGTAGTGTTGTTCTACATGTTTAAGTTTTTTTTGGTTCAGCTGCTTATTGAGTTACCTCAATGTAATCTGCTAATGTTTGTCACTGTCTTTTATCTCTTGGTTCCCACAGTTCGGTTATTAATTGTTTTACGTATTTTCTACATTCCTATCCTGTTCAATGGGCCCTTAAGTGTCACTTTTGTTTTCCTCACGTCTCTGATGTCATTCAGCTTGACCCTGGCCTTCTCTGTGAGATCAGACTTCTTGCCACTGATAGAAACAATGCTTTTTATTCTGTACAACTCACTTTCCTTGTACCTCAGACTTGTTTCTTATGTTTTGTTAATTTTCTCCAGTTTTAGCACAGTGTTCTAACTTCTCTGTTTTGTTGGGGTGAGTGGTGGTGGTGGAAGGGTGCATATGCAGGTGAAACATTTTGAGGTAAATTGGATGCTAGAATCTCTGTCCCTCAAATTCCATTAATAATGTCTTTTTTAATCACTGTTCACACTGTAGTGCAGTCAGACAACATACACTTCAACTGATGGAAGAAGATTATTTGTTCCCCAATTCTAAAATTGCAGGCATTTCCAAAACATAGGAGACTTTCTTAGCCAGACTTGTGTTTTGTTAGTGTTCTCTTGAAGATCTGCTTACTTCATTTTGTTGTCATCGTGAATTGCATGGAAGACATTCCAGTGGATGTCTCTGGATTATTTACTTTTAAGTAATAATCCCTCTGTATAGGCTCATACCTAGAGACCTGACAGAGACTGATACTCTCTTCGATTCCTAGCGTAGTCTCTGCTGTGACAAGCAGACTACAGGCAGATTTGGAATGTATCAAACACAGCAGTGTGCGTGGAAACTGTGCAAGTTCTGTGCCACATGCACTTCTTGTCTACACATGGAAAACAAGGTGGGATTTATTGTGAAGTAGAACCTGTATAGACAAAAGATCCTGGAATGGTGAAGGGAAAGTGAAACGAGCCTGTAGAGTAAAACTTGACAAATGCTTTTGATTATTGACATCAAGGTTTGTGTTTCAGAAGCTTTTGCCTTGCTCTTTATAAGAATTGTGTGTTGTTTTTTCTCTGCTTGAATTTATTGGCTGTGCAAGAGAATGAATCTACTGAGCGGCTCTCAAGAGCAGCATGGGTCACGTTGAGGGATGCTGAGAGGGAAGTAACTCTTGGTTTCAGTGGTTCCAAAATGCTTTTCACTGTAACATCTCACTTGACTTTGAACAAGAAGGTGACTCTGAAAGGGAGTGTGGAAATGCTCACCTTGACATACCAGATTAAAAAGCAGAGAGGCTACAGTAGCATGAGAACCCCGAATACCGGACCTCAGCCTGGCAGGAGTAACATGAGGATCATAAAAGGGAGTTCTAAATCCAAATATCCCATGAATAAAAAGGTCAAAATGTATACATTTAAAAAAAAATAAAAGCTGCTGTGGAATGAGGTATGCTGAGCCAGTGGAAACGTGAGGCTCTAGGACTATCAGATAATGAGCAAGAAAACCACAATAAAGAAACTGAGGTTTTAGGTGTGTGTTCTGCTGAGCCAGTAATGTAATGTGATTTAATCTTATATAAGCTGTCACCCTCTAATAATCTAGTGGATGGTAAACCAGCTTCAGATGGAGAATATGAATAGAGCTGTTAATAAATACAAAATCTGAATGTATTTGCAAATGACTGTGGAACTTTTCTTTATGATGGTTTTATTAGTCTGTCTGCTTGTATTCCCAAATCTTGCAGCTAGTGGTTCAACTTTCAAACTTCCTAATGATACAAGTGATTTTTTTTTTTTTTTTTCCCCCAGCAGGATAAACTGAGGTGCAAAATGCAAACAATTTACTGATATTCCACAGCAAGTTCTAGACAAGAGCTTGTTGTCCCGCATAATGGTGCCTTGTGTGATTGACATCTAGGCATTTGAATTCTGACATTAACCTTCTGCTCTTTTTACTGTTGAAATAAGAACACAATTAGAAAAAATACGCTGTGATTGCAAATTTGTTTGTGAATTCTAGCACAGGATTGAGAAAAGATAGGCTTGTTTTGTTGTTGTTTTGTGTGAGTTAGGGATTTTCCCTTTTGAAATTCTGTAGTGTAGGAAGCTCTTTCCTGAGGAAGGAAGAAGTTAGTGATTTGCTCTATTTCTTGGCTAATATTGCAAAGAATGCCATTTGATTTCATGTTGTGGCTCCTCTGTCCCTTTTCTGACCTCTTTCAAGCTTTCTTTTCCAGGTTTCTTTAGGTGAGATAGGAGCGCCAGGTAAGCAGGCATCTTTTTTCTCTTAGAGTCTGGTTCTACTTACTTTTTTTTTTTTTTTTTTTTCCTTCCCATAGATGCTAACTGTGATATTGTATGTGACCAAAGTTCAGTATTTTCTATTTTTGATCCCCCCTTCCCTTCACTGCTGGAATATTTTTGTTAAAAAACCCTTGTGTTATATTTCAGCATGTGTATTGCCTGCTTACTGTAACAACTGCACCAAGGAAGCTCATCTTCTCTTAATAAGGAAAAAGTATTTAGTGGAGAACTGAAGAGAGTGAATAGCAAATGTGGTGCCAAAACTTTTATTTATTTATAAAAGTGGTACAAACATTTTTACTATTACATTCTCAGTATGTTGAACTATTGCAGGTCTTTGCGTTGCTGTTTAGGCACTGGGCACTGGTGTATACCTCAGCTCTTAAACTGACTTCAGTTACTTTCTGATAGTTATGTCTGTGTTTTGTACTGAAAACAGATTCCTTATTTGAAGAGCTAGCTTTGATCTTGGTGGAGCTTTGCAAGAGTTATTTGTGATACTAATGATGGTCTTTCTGTAAAGGTCTTTTCAATGGCTGTTTTGGGTTTGTCAAGGTTGAAATGCCTCCTTTTTAAGGAAGGGCTTAATTGAGAAAAGTGCTTTATAGACAGATGAATTAATGGATTAATGTGTTGCTGATGCAAGATTTCATGGCACAGATCGGTAAAATATAAGAAGCTTCAGAAACAAAGAATCTGCCTTGATGCAGAAATGATTCTGTTTTTCATGTTCACATGACAGAATCATAACAAATAGGACTGAAAGGAGTAAGAGTCATCTAATTCCTCCCTGGCTCAGAAGCAGGATGAGTTATGGTCAAACCAGCTCTGACCAGACTGGTTCTCTAAAAAACCCCACCAGATTCCATAATCTCCTTTGTCAGTTTCTTCCTGAACTCGACTAGCCGTACTCTTCTACAGACTGTTTTTCTAAGATCTAACCTAAATCTCCCGTTAATCTCTCCTGCTGCAGTTTAAGCTCCTCCTTGTCTTACACATAGCAATCAGGGAGAAAAGTCTGTTCCTTTCTTGTTTGAAAATTGGTTGTCACATACTTTTTCAGCTTTCTGTAAATTACCAGACAGGTTATTCTGTACAGAACCCCAAAGCTAGAACCTGAATGAGGAGTTATTCATGTGGCATGTTACAATTCAGAGGTGCTGCTATGTAGCTCCCCTTTGTTCTTTTGCCTTATTTACTTCAATAAAGCAGGGGTCAGAAGCGGCATAGTATTTTCATGCTGAACATATTAAATTGCTTGATGAGGGTAATTTTCTGGGTAGGCACGCTTCTGTCAAGGGTACCTGGAAAGACTCTTAGAAGATAAACTTCACCAATGTTGGCACTTGATTTTATTGGACAACAGAAACAACGTGAGTGCACCTGGTGTTCCTAGAGCAGTGAAACCATGAAACACATTCAACGTTTTTTCTTTCCTCTTTCTTAAGAGACTTATCAGTTGTGACTCAGCACCTCTTCTATAGCAGTTGGGAAGCTATGATTTTTATAGTGACAAGATTCTCTCCCCTGAAGAGTAGTACACTTTGAATGAAAAAGCATTGTAAATGCTTCCATCCTTGAATGGTGTTTGGTTGACAGGGAACTTGATTCACTATGAAATTAGACTTCAGGCCTTAACATCTTGTATTATGTACAGACCGATTTACTTCAGCACAGCTCTTTGCTGTGATCTTTTACAGGGAGAACTCATTCCGTTTCTGATTTAGCAATACAGAAGTTGCTATTTAAAACCTGGAAATCTCTTTATAGGGTTGAGTCAATATATGTGATTTTTATGGAATGTAGTGCTGATTCTTTCTACAGTTAAAACCTGGTAAATTTTAGCAAATTTTAAGTTTGGTTCACATTCTGCTTGTGTGCCACCAAAGGCCAATGACTGGCTCTTAGCACTAGGGCTCTTGTCAATTGATTAAGGACAATCTACCTGGTTGGATTTATAGTCTAACATAACTATTTCCTGTTTGGTTAAGTTTTTAGAAAGAGGCAAGACCTGTAGGGCTTTCAGTGAGAGTATGTTTTTTTGCTTAAATTAGAGAGCGTGAGGTTAATTCACTTTTTATGTATAAGCATTAATATGGTTATGGTGATTGATCTGTAAATCTCCATGACTAGTGTTTGTTCAGATGTTTCGTGCTTCATATAAAACAAATTAAATGGTTTATTGCCTTGCTGCATTTGAAGGAGTAAACAAAGTACAGATTTCAAACCAATTAAGATGTCCACTTTTCTACTTATTGTTATTTGCAAGTTTCTGTTTAGTCTAATCTGCAGTGTAGAAAGTTTCTCTTCTGTCCCATTTATTTGCTTTGGAGTTTATCCAAAAGGCAGTTGCTTAAGTAGTTTCTCAAGCATTTAGAAATCCACATTCCAGTTCAAAAGACTATTAATTTGGTTACATTAATCTAGGTACATAATTCGTAAAAATTCTGTATCTTATCCAGCTGTTTTATGTTTATGTAATAAATGAATTATAAAGTCTATTTCAAATTTTCAGGTGCCTTCAGTAACCATAGAATGCACACCAAGAAGCAAATAGTCAGAATGCCAAAAAATACTGTGAAAACATGAATATTTTCAAGAGACATTTTTCTTGAAGAACAAGTAGCCATATATTTTGAAGGATAAGTTGAGTTAGATTGCCCTCAAAGTTCCAAATTATGCTTGGCTTCAGCTTTCAGTAATGTTGTGTTGTTCTCTAATTAGGGACGACAGTCCAAAAGGTGGTTAGATAAATCAGTGAGTTAAATAGACAGCAGAATAAATGGTGTTTTAACATGTGTGAAACAGATAGCTCTGGGATACTTACAAGTGAAGTATCTTTTCGTTGATCTTGTTGGAAACGATGAAGTTGATGTCATGTGCAGGTTCTGACTGTGACAGGAAAATTTTCAGCTACGCATTGGATAGAGTTAAATCTGGCCAGGGATGTCAAGGGCAAGAGGAAAAGCTTCTGTAGGTATGTCAGTGATAAAAGGAAGACTAGGGAATATGTGGGCCCTCTCTGGAAGGAAACGGGAGACTGGTCACCCGGGATATGGACAAGGTTGAGGTGCTCAACGACTTTCTTGCTGTAGTCTTCACTGGCAAGGGCTTTAGCCACACCGCCCAAGTTGCAGAAGGCAAAGGCAGGGACCTATAGCATGAGGAACTGCCTATGAGAAGACCAAATTTGAGACTAAGGAACCTGAAGGTACACAAGTCCATGGGACCTCATGAGATACATCTGCGGGTCCCGAGGGAACTGGTGAATGAAGTTGCCAAGCCACTGTCCATCATATTTGAGAAGTTGTGGCAGTCCAGTGAAGCTCCTGCTGACTGGAAAACAGGAAACATAACCCTAATTTTTAAAAAGTGTGAAAAGGAAAACCCAGGGAACTACAGGCTGCTCATTCTCACCTCTGCCTGGCAATATCATGGAGCAGAACCTCCTGGAAACTATACTAAAGCACATGGAAAATAAAGAGGTGATTGGTGACAGCCAACATGGCTTCACAAAGGCAAATAGTGTCTGACAAATTTGGTGGCCTCCTATGATGGTGTTACAGCGTTGCTAGATAAGGAACGAACAACTGACGTCATCTACCTGGACTCGTGCAAAGCATTTGACACTGTCCCGCATTTCATCCTAGTCTCTAAATTGGAGACATGTAGATCTGATGGATGGACCACTCGGTGGACAAGGAATTGGCTGGATGGTTGCTCTCAAAAAGTTGTGGTCAATGGCTTGATGCCCAAGTGGAGTTCCTCAGAGGCCGGTACTGGGACTGGTGCTGTTTAACCTCTGTCAGCAACACGGACAGTGATACTGAGTGCACCCTCAGCCAGTTTGCCAACACCACCAAGCTGTGTGGTGCGGTCAACACACTGGAGGGATGGGATGCCATCCAGAGGGACACGGACAGGCTTGAGAGGTGGGCCTGTGTGAACCTCACGAAATTCAACCAGGCCATGTGCAGGGTCCTGTGTCTGGGTCAGGGCAATCCCAAGCACAAATGCAGGCTGGGTGGAGAATGGATTGAGAGCAGCCCTGAGGAGAAGGACTTGGGGGTGTTGGTTGATGGAGAAGCTCAACGTGAGCTGACAATGTGTGCTTGCAGCCCAGAAGGCCAACCATATCCTGGGCTGCATCAAAAGAAGCATGGCCAGCAGGTCAAGGGAGGTGATTCTGCCCCTCTACCCTGCCCTCGTGAGACCCCACCTGGAGTACTGCGTCCAGCTCTGGAGCCCCCAACATAAGAAGGACATGGACCTGTTGGAGCAAGTCCAGAGGAGGGACATGAAGATGATCAGAGGGTTGGAGCACCTCTCCTGTGAGGAGAGGCTGAGAGAGTTGGGGTTGTTCAGCCTGCAGAAGAGAAGGCTCTGGGGAGACCTTATAGCAGCCTTCCAGTACCTGAAGGGGGCCTACAGGAAAGGTGGAGAGGGACTCTTTTATCAGGGAGTGCAGTGACAGGACAAGGAGTAATGGTTTTAAACTGGAAGAAGGTAGATTTAGATTAGATATTAGGAAGAAACTCCTTTCTGTGAGGGTGGTGGCACACTGGAACAGGTTTCCCAGAGGAGTTGTGGATGCCCCATCCCTGGAGGTGTTCAAGGGCAGGTTGGATGGGGCTTTGAGCACCCTGGTCTAGTGGGAGGTGTCCCTGCCCATGGTAGGGGGCTTCAAACTAGATGATCTTTAAGGTCTCTTCCAACTGTAAGCATACTATGATTCTGTGGTCATGGGTATATGCAAATATAAGTGGTTTTCTAATGACAAATATTGCATTAATTTTAGAGGTCATGCTCCAGATGTTACTTGATCTTCAGACAGTTCTTGCTATCTTTCATAACTTAATATTATCTTTAGATTACAAAATTGTTATTAGTTTTCTAGGTTTTCTCTTAAGTTGTAGTTTAATGATGTGGTCCTATGTACCAACTGCATTTGAAGTAGAAGTTTAAAAATCTATTAGAAGTTTAGTAATTTTTGTTAGAGAACAGTTTCTTGATTTCCCTCACCAGTTTTGGATTGGCCCTGTGAGCTGAAGGGGCAAATAGCAGTACTCACCAAAGAACCTGGGTTTTGGTACTGTCACTTTCAAAATGGCAAAGCTGAGCTATGCCAAATCCAGCTTGTTCAGTGTGTTTAACAGACAAGAGACTGGGCAGCTGGTTTTAGAATCTCCTGTCTTTGAAATGCCTGTATACAGTCTCTAAGCAGCAGTTCCAAACTGTTTTATGTGGTGGAATTAATGTCTGAGTGCTGCATTTTGCAGGAAAGTTAATGTTAACTCCCTTGTTTAAAACAGATCCCAACAAAGAACCAGAAGGTACATGAAGTTCAAGAGCAAAGAGAAGAAGCAGCAAGTTGTTTAGGGAGAAGAAAAAAATATTCCCCCCCCAGTGGAAATGTGGAATGAGTGGTCAAAATAGGGTAAAATGAAAACTACATGAATGAAAACTAATTTCTAAGCAACAAATTTCTACTGACTGTTTTTTTTTTTTGAGGAACATTTGTAAATAATGTGGTTCTGGGGAAATTCCTGTGCCATAGAATTAAAACAGAAATAAAATGTTTTGTTATTATTATATATAATTATAATATTTAATTTTAAATGGCATCTTTATTTGAAATAAAGCCCAAGTATGAAAGTCAGCTTCTTTTGTGTGGTGCCATGTTAGATGATTATCTAATAATTTGAGCAGATGTCTATGTGCAATTTTTGTCTTAGAAGTACCTCTGTAAATGTGAAAGACAACTATACTTTTAGAACTATCTTACTTTTTTTTTTTCCCCGAAAAGCTTGAAAGCAGAATGTGTACTTCAGAATGGTGGTTTAATAAAATGAAATGCATTTTACAGTGATCATGACACTGAGATCATCTGAAGAAACATTCTCTGTGTGGTGAGGACTTAACAGTTGTGATTCAGTATTTTTGAGGTTTGGTTGGGCTTGGTATGTTTGTTTGGAACTGGTACTTTTTTTTTTTTTTACTTCTGCCCTGGCACATAGGTCTTATTTTGGTCTTTTCTTACAGAAACACAGTATATAAGTTGTACTTCAAATCTTATTTCTCGTGGTGAAATATAGGCTTATTCTAGTGTATGAGCTTCTACTTGATCAGCCAACAATACTAACAAATGAAATTAAAAGCAGTGATGTATGGCGCCAGAGATGTCCTATGCTAGTTTGTGTCTGATGAGTGTCTAGATCTGTGCTGTAAAAATGCTTTGGACTCCTTTTGGCTCTTTATCCAGTGTTCTCAAAATGTGGTATGAAATAAAAGTGGTTAGCTTTAGTTTATGTCCTCAAGTTTCAGGAAATACGAGTAAATCTGTAGTATTGCCGGTTACTTTCTGTGCCGGTTCATTTATTTCAGTGCTGGCTGTTGTGTTCTGTGCTCACTTTGCATGGATGAGGGGGTTCCACTTTTGCTTTTCATCTTCTGCTCTGCTCTGGCTGGACTCTGTTTCATCTTTGACGGGAGCCCCGCTGCACTTGCTCTTAGAAATGGGTGAGTAAAAGGGGAAGCATGTATTTTCATTGAAGACTGAGTTTGAGTAATTAAGTTTGTTTCAGGCTCTAAAAGACTTAATGCCTAATATTACATGAACATAAGCCGTAACATCTTGAGGTAGCCTGCTGTCCTTCAAGTAGGTGTCCAAAATGCAAGCAAACCTCAATTATATTTCAATGCAGTGCTGCTGTAATTAAGCCAGAAAAGGCTCCTTAAGCAGTCTCTGTTCCCAATCCTACCTCTTTCAAAGGTTATGAGTCTTAGGAACATGCAGAAAGCCATAGAAAAACACTTGTGCAGAGCTATCGTTTGATGAACGTAGCTTTCTCTGTCAAAACTTGTTTGTGGCTCAGTGAAAATATTTTCGTGAAGTTACATAGATCTATAAACAATAACATGACTATTTTTTTCTATAGTTCAACATTCCCCTTATATTTCTTTGTTTAAAGCTTAAAACCAACTGTTTCATGAGGAAACGATAAGGATGGCTGTATTTTTGTTGGGGAAATCCAGGTTGAAGGTTCTGAATCGCCACTCAGTGTGAATTGGAGGATATAAGCACCGGGGCCCCTCCCTCTTTTAGCAGAAGCCTTTTTAAAGCTTTACACAAAGGGGTCTACAAAACATGAACTAAACTTTTTTTCCTAAATGGCTAAACAGGATGCAGATATAAATAATAATTCAATACAAACTTATTTTGGTGAAGCTTTCTCACACACAGCTTCTTGTATTTTGAGAAATGTAGTTTCCTTTTAGAAATAGTTCTTTCATTAGTTTCCAGATGGTGCTTAAGATGAATTCATACCATTTAAGAAAATAAAATTAAAAACTCTTGTTCCAAGGTGTTGTAATTTTTTATGTTAACAGTAAAGTTTTGTGTTTTTTTTTAATTTGGTGTTTTTGAAATGTATTGTTCGTAATCAAAAATTGTGAAGTTTTTTTTAACTCTGCGAAATATTCAGAATGGTTGATAACGTGATCAAGTACTGGAGTAGAGACTTCTTGTATGTATGATGTATAACTGTATAGATTCTGTCTTTTTAGAGCATTGCTATTCTGCGTGTGAATATAAGTCTACTGAACACTGTCCCCACAAAACTGCATGCCTGTCTATTGTAACAAATACCATTTTATCACTTTAGATCTATTTATTTTAGTTTTGTTTAAATGTGCCCACTCGGTAGCTTTTCTGTGGTTTGTTCCATATAGCCAATCTCTTTTGCTGACATGCACATTCTACATAACAGGGAAATACTTTATGAAGCTAGCATAGGCAGAGATTTAAGGGCAGTGGCAGAGCATGAAGTCGCTTCTAATTTTGGCTATATGCTTGACTGTTTGCTTGGTCTTTATCTTGCAGAGACTGTCCCACCTTGAAGGCAAATCATGATTGATGTAACCAGGAGGAAATAGTAAAACCCAAGATTGGCTGTCACAGGGGGAGTTGGGAAAAATCTTTGTATGAAGCCAGGAAAGAAATTCTTGTCAATCTTGTTGATACTGTTATTACCTCTTGTTCAGACAGGCCAGTTTTGAATCACTGGTCTGTCTTCAGACTTAAAACACCCTGGGAGTGAATGTGGCTTGCTTGGTTTTGTTTGGTTGGTTGAGTTGTTGGGTTATTTTTGTAAGCAGAATAGTTTGTATCAAGTTGTTTCTCGCTGTTACCACACAACAGGCTTTGTATATTTTTATTCTTTTGTATTCTCCTATGAGCTTTATATGCTCTTGTTCTGTAAAGATAACTAGCTTTTCTCTGAAATGTTTCTTTTTCCACCTATTTACCTTTTCTGGATAAATCTGAGATTTTTCTCATAGCAATACTACGCTTGGCTAACCATATAGGTTTGTTAATTTCCTGTTTAATTCCTTCCCCCATGGACTATCTTGTCTCAGCAGAAGTGGTTTCTCCATCTAGTCAGGACTCGTTTATAACGCCTACATCTTTCATATGAATATCTGAATTGTTGAGGGGAGCTAGGACTAGCTTTTCTGTCAGTGCTGGTAAAGGCTTTGTGTTTTGCCTTCCACTTTTGCTTTGCCTGGTGTTACAGATGTATGTATTTATTTTCACATGTCCATGGCTCACCTTCTGCTTCACTTAGTCTCTTGCGTTGATGACTTCGTATATTTCAGCCTTCTACTTCTTGAACTGTGTCTGAATGGAAGATCTCTTACGATACTTAAGCGAAGCTGTTCGTCTGTGAATCAAAATCATTCTGCATTACTGCCCCTCTATTGTGTATATACAGGGGATTTTGGGGAGGATTCTGAAACCTAAGAGGTGTATGCATACCGTGTGCACTCCTTCCTTTGCCTTTCCTTTGGTGGTTTCTTTTTCTTTTAATTGTTACAAATTTAATGCTTACTGTCTCAAGTGCAGGGTCTGATAGATTTTAGCAGCAATTTCTATGAAGATTCCTTCTGTTCTCTCCCCCCCACCTTCCTTTTTTTTTTCTTTTCTGTTTTCAGTGGTCCTCCTTTTAAGCTAATTGCTTGTCTAAGCCCTGAGCTGTGAGAATTTCTCTTCTGTAAGCTACTGAGTGCTCAAAGTACTATGTGGCTTTTTAGTTACTATCTGCTTTGGGTTTTTTTTCTACAACATTTCCTGATTGAGAAAGAAGTTTTTCCTCAAAGACTTGTGCTGGTGTTGGAAGCTCAAAACATTGACATTTTTCTCCTTTTTATTTTCTGGAGAAATGTTGGTTTTCTGGCTTTGGAATTTTTATACTGGCAATCTTTAATCTGTGGGGAGCTGGGACATGACTTGCTGCTCATGATGTGTGCAGGGGGTGGGAGAACAGGACAAAGTGAATGTCTGAGATTGTTGGAGATAGTCCATCTCAGATCTTTATGTGGATATCTGCTCATGTGGAACGTAGAAATTAGTGACTTAACAGTGATCTCATCTAGTCCTGTGAGTCAGCATAATGCTTAATCTTGAGTTTACCAACAGTTTTTTCTACCTTATACTTAAATTGTGCTGAATACTTTTCATGCCTCTCTGAAGTATCTGTGAGCCCTTATTCACAGCTTTTCAAATATGCAGTTGTTTGGTTTTCTTCAATCTATAGTGAGTAAAAACTTTCCCTGAATTAAGGGCTGTGGGTCTCAAATGCTGATAACATGTATCCTCAGAGAAGGTTTTCCATGAAATCTCATCATGATTGTAGCTTTATATTTAAAAAAACATAAAAAAGGATAGGGGTGAGAAAACTTGTGTTTCAGCAGTTTATCCAGTTATCTGTGGGATTTGGGGAAGATGCTTATTCTTGTGCTGAGCAATTGGTTAGTTTTATGGTAGCCTTTTCTGAAGCACTAAAAGGAATGTGGAGGTCGGTGGACAGTAGTCTCAAATGTTCTTAGATGCTTTCCTGGTCTCTGGTTCACATGACTGGCGTCAATTTGACTGCAGCTCTGAGATCAAGAACGTGTTTTTTCGGAGGTCAGACTGTCTGGGGTGTGTTGCTTCTTTCATTTCCAGTATGTTGGGAGACCGTTTGCTGACTGGGCAGCATATTTTACCTGGGATATTATACCATTTAGGATGCGGAGCTCAGGCATTGATAATACTCTGCCAATTTTCAGTTTGTCACATTTGATTGAGTCTCCTGATGGCTAAATTAATTTAGTGTAATGGAAGTCTCAGGGTCTGTTTTGTAGTAATATTTGAATAATATTAGTGGCGTAAAGGTTAATGCATTGAATACTCTGGTGATCATTTCCATCTTATATCTGTGGTATAATTGCACTTTGTTTGGAAAATTAGTACCAGAAGCAGTGATGATACTTATTGTAAGCAAGTTACTCAGCTGAACATGATCTGTTTTTCTGCCTGAGCTGCAGTCATTATTTTGGCTAATGCTTGTGCATTGCTAATTTGACTGTTTCATACCATGTATTGTTAAATTGCTGTCTGCTTCGGTTGTCTTACTGCTCACTGTGTACTCTGCATGACTGGTCAAAAAAAACACAACCTACAGAGCTATTCCATGAAGGTTGCATGCTTCTATACCATGCGGATGTTGACTGATGGCGTGACATACTATAGTTGCAAAGCTGTCTTTGCTTATTAAAACTCAGAAGACATCACCACTCATAGTGTGTGTGGTTTCACATAAAATTACTGAGAAAAATCCTGCTAAGTTCCAGAGAGTGATTATAAACCACTGATTTCCTATGTGAGAAATGTTCGTGATTGCCCTTTCCCTTCCAAGAGTGTGGGTTTGGATACTGGGAGACTGTGTGGTCCTTCTCTGGCCTTAGTTTTCAAGTGGACATCCAGGTATTAAATGTGTCATTAGTTTATTTTTCCTAATATCTCCGAGCTTTTTCCAGAAATTAATGGAGAATTTAAAAGAAGCAGATTGCCTTTTCTCCTTAGTCTTACACTGGTGTTTCTCAAAAAAAAATTTGCAAACTCAGTTGGTCTTTTGTATGTGTCTGTCTTCACATAGTCTTCTCCATTCCACAGCACTGTCTAGCGAGAGCTTACATTGCCAATGGTTAGTTAACTTATCTTTAACTGCTAGTAGGACCTTGTTTCTTCCAGGTCAGGAGAGTGAGAAACAGCTGCAATTTCTGGATGTAGGTGTAAAAGTTCACTCCCTTGTTCTGAAGTGGCTGAGCTCTTGCCAGCAACAGGTAGATAATTGTTCCCTGGATAATGTAAGTGCTTCAGTAGCTATTGTGAATTGTGTGTGTTTGTCTTGTGTGGTATTGTTGAATCTGTTGACTGATGCACTCTGGGCATAAAAATTAATATTAAAATGCTGTTTTGTCTTTCATCAGGTACTAAATGAGTAGGTACACAGAAGTTGAACAGACTGTGGCTTAAATTATGATACCAATATACTATTTGAAAGCTGTAATTCAGTACAGGAAGTGGGCTTTTGTAGATGTCATTGAATTGAGTGTTATAAAAACATGGTCTGACATAGTATTGGTATGTAAACCAATTTAGTTGTAAATCAGTTTAGTTGTCTAAATGGAGAGATTTCCTTGGTTCAAGGCAGAAAGTTAATGAAACCCAGAAATTGGGCATCTTGCAATTAAAAAAAAAGAACAGATTAGCTGGGTTCCAAAGGAGAAATCTGTACTCACTTAGAAATTGAATACATCATGTTTTGGTGAATTTGAAATAAATGACCAGTTCAGCATGCATGCATGCTGAATGAAGTAAGAACATCTGAAGGCCAGAACCATGGGGGTTGTGGGGGGGGTGGGGGGGTGTATGTCTGTGTGTGTCACTCAGCAAAATATTTCAAGGATGTTAGTTTGACGTGCAATCTGAGAAGTGACAATGCTGTGACAATTCAGGAAAGCGGACTGCTTTCACTGGGTAAAGCTTACTAGCCCTTTTCTTTAGCAAAAGGCAAACATGGATGCCAAAAATATAGTGATGCAGTTAGATAAAACTGTTGTTCCTTTACCTAAAGCACGACAGAGGTCTTTTGCCATCTCTCCTCTAAAAATGCTATGAAAATAAAATACCTCCAGCTCTCTTTAAAAATAACCTGCCAATTTTTAAATCTCTCTGAATACCTGATTTCAGAGGCCACTGCAGAGTTTGGGAGTCTTTTCTTAGAATAGTGACATTAAAGAGGAAAATGAATAATTTTTCTAGAGGCGATAAACCAGATGCTCCTGAATTATCTGTTTCAAAAGCCAGGGAGACATCACGTTTCAGATTTTTTTTTTTCCTTTTAATAAGCGTTGCATTTTTTTTTTTCAAAGTATGTTGTGGAACATTATGCTACAAGATAGTCCTGGAGTTAAGAATTTAATAGCATTTGAAGGATTAAACATTTATATGTGTATTTAAATCATATTTGCACTGAACAGCAAGCATTTTTAGAGAAGACATTAAACCTCAGGTTTTCACAATATAAGCTACAAACAGTATTTCATAGTCCTATACACATACACTTCAACTCTCCTTTGTATGTTTTCTCTCAGCAGCCACCATCAGGCATAGAAACTTATATGGAAATTAGTGTTTTGCTCTTCCTACTAAAACAGAACCCCTAAACATCTGTCCCTAAAAACAGTAGCTTTTGTGAAGTTGTAGTCTATGTATACTTACTCAGCCCTGTTCAGCATTTTCTACTTTCTGAAAGTTCTGTCCTAGGAGAGAACCTAGGATTAAAAAAAACCCACCAAAATCTCGCATCCCCTTTGACAGATGCATGTGTTAGTAAACTCAGCCTAGTTTTAGCACATAATCAGCCATCACCTTCTGGTTATGATCCAGTGCAGAAGATACAGAATAACTTCTACTTGAGTATTTTTGTAATTGGCCGAGATGTGTGTGATGTTGCCGTATTGATGACAAAACACTTCCATATCAATGTGCTGACATCTGATCTCTTCTTGTTCAATAACACCTTTGATCTGCCTGGAATGCATGCAGAGAGGTATGGCTGCCCAGCTTAGTTGCTAGAATGTAGTTTGAGTGCTGCCATATCTGCTTGAGTACAAGGACAGCTGGTTTAGTTTAAAGCTCTTTGATAGCTTACACAGTTGTCTCTTTCCAGGGAAGCAGGTGAGACTCTTCACATATTCCTTTCCATTGATTCTGATGTGTGAGTGGCATTTTCAATAATTTTCAAACTCTTCCAGACCGTTGGAAACTTGCTATGCTGTTTTAGAAACAGGAGTTGCGCACAGATGTTAGAACTGTCTCATGGCAAAGCCAAGCTATCATAGATTGGGAAATGTACAAGCAAGTTTATCCTGCCTAATTTGCCTTCTGTGTTTCATGTGTGTTTTGGTGTAGTCTTTAATTACCTACATTGCTTTGTTTTCCCTCTTCCTTTCCCCATAGGACCTATGAGTCATTCATTGCACAGGATGGGTGGTGGTAATTTAATTAGCTGCTGTTAACAATTGTGGAGAAAAACACAGTTTGGTGTTGTTGCCTCATGTTCTTTTCTACTATTTGAACACTGTTCTGAAGGTAGAATTAGAACACAAAAATGGCCATATTGGGTCAGTCCAAATACATCCCTTGACCAGCAATGTGTTTTACAGTAGCCATAAACAAATGCCTGTGGAGGAGTAAGAACAGTAAAAGTATGTGTGTTACTGGTACCTGGTATCTTAGATGTTTCCAACTCTCCTAAGCGCAGGCAATTTCAGAGTTAGTTGTGGTTTATGTCCTTATTAAGGTGGGTAGATTTTGATCTCTGAATATGTCCGGTTTCTTCGTGAAGTCAGGCAGAATCCACAGCCTACTTTGGCAATGAGCTGGTGGTTCTTCCGGTGAACTACCTGACGTCATGACATTCAAGTTACATGACAAACCACCTCTTGTCCTTTTGAAGGTATTGCTGATGAGCTTGATTCAACAGCTCTTAATCCTTGTACTGGAAGAGACTGTGTGCAGTTACTTGGTACAACCACCCTCTAGAACCTATGTAAAGCTTTGTAATTCATCAGACCTCTCCAAAATTCTCTTTTCCAGAATGAAAAACCTAATATTGCTTAGACTGCTTCTTGAAGAAAAAGCTATTCCATATTTTGATCATCCTTTTGTGCTTTTAGGAGTCTTTTCCAGTTCTGTTACCCGTTTTGAGAAAAGGGGAATAAAACATACAGTGTTAGGTATCAACATAGTTAGATTGAAACATAAGATTTATATAATGGCTCAATGATATTCTTGTCCTTAATTATAACACTTGGTTTATTTTTTTGACAACTATCAAGTACCAAACTGCTGTTTTCATGGGCCAGTCAAACCCCAGAGTCTCATTCCTGAGTAATATAATGGTCAGCTTAGACCCATCACTTTATTAGGACTGCAGTTGTTTTCCTTCCGTGTAGATCACTTTATTTGTTGAATGTCATCTGCCGTTCTGCTGTCCATTCAGTCTCACAGTGTCCCTCCATGAATCTTTAGTCTGTACTGTTTTGAATAACGGGTTGTTGCTCACTGGCCACCTTTGCTACAGCAGATCCATCACAGATCCCTGAGAAATTTTGCAAGTGGCCTCCCTCCATTGCAGGAATTGACCATTTACTCGTACCCTCTGTTTCCTGCCACTTAATTATTTGTCTATACAAGGCTTTTCTTTTGCTGTCATGACCACTTGTTTTTCGCAAAAGAATTTTGTAGAAAGCTTTCTGAAAACCCACCTTGACTATACTTTTATGGGTCTTCCTGTGGCAGTCATGGCTACTATGTTTTAGTACTTCACAAATGCTGAATTTTATTTAATCATATGTCTGTGAGGTTGTAAAATCTCTTCAGTTATGAAACAAAACATAGAGTAGCTGAAGTCCAAACTGTGTAATAACTTGATGTCCACTTTCTGACCATACTCATTTTTTTTTCCTGCAGAATTCATTTTTTTTCCAGAATTCCCAGCCTCATAGAACATGCCAGCCATTCTCTGTGTGGAGCCATAACATTGACTGTAGCAGTGACTAATTTGTCTCTAAATCACAGTCCAGCATCTCATGTTGGGTATCTAAAATAGCATCTATCTGAAATGTATAAATGTTCTAACAGAGCCACTCTGTGGCAGAAGCAGCAGTAGAATTATGTTTACCAAGATCCCTTGTCTTGTTCAAATTTCTGCAACAGATGATGTTGCAGAGTCTACAGATTTGTATGACAGATGAATTTGCTGTGGTTTGTCCCGTGTGAGTCAAGGATTGTTGCACTGCCATTGTCTTCACTGTCAAAAGATTGAAGAAGATGTGTCTTCAACATCATTACCAGAGATGTTTCTTTGTCCCTTCAAATCTGAAGTTCATGATTATGACACCAGCTGGTCCTCTGGCACTATCCAGCATAGTATGGTGTGCAGAGAGTTCAGCAAAGGCCAGAAACGCACACATTGATCCAAGTAACGACATATTGCCAAGATGCAGCAGTGTGATAGCAAACCATTTTTAAGTGTTATTCACTGACAGCACTTGTTTACTCTGCCCAGGATTTGTGTGCAAATGTTCGTGCTGTGTAAATGATTTGTGCACTTGCATTTTGAATTACACATATCTATCTTCGGAGAGAATTTAGAAGAAATACTATGTTTAAATGTCTGGAGAACAGAAAGTAAAATAGAATGTGTAACAAGAAAGGGCATGGAAAATTCTCATTTTCCCACTGTTTTATTGTAGTGGAAAAGCTGGGCTTGGAAAGAGGTGGGTTATGCACAGGGGTTTTATTCATATCCGGAGTAGAACTGGGTTTGATCACTGTGTCCTGACATCCTGACTGGTCCCCAACATTTGTTGGTATTCAGCACATGCTGGGGTGTGCCCCAAAGGTCGTGGTAGCCCAGCCAGTCAAAAGGTTTCTGCCTGATGCAATCTTGCAGCTGCAGGAGAGTGATAAATTAACACTGAACATAGAGTATGTAATTATCAGTAGATAATAAAGTACAGTAGATAGTTGTCTGATGTACTGCTTCTGTGCTGCAGGAGGGAGGAGACACAGAGCAAGGGAAAGGGAATGGGTAGGAGGAAGGAAGAAGGGAAATGGGAGTTTCCTTCAACCAGTAGCCATCCCCTCATGCTTCTGTTCATCTCGGCATTTCCCCGGGCAAAATCTAAAAAGATTTTTAGCATTTTTGTTAACATTGTAGAGTACATTAACACCTGTACTGTTCCAGTATTGCCGTATGTAAAGCTGTTTTACCACATGCACAGGTGGAGTTCTTCATTGGTGTATTTAAAGTACCTGAAAACCTATTGTAACTAGCAAAGAAAACAGAAAAGGGAGACAACTAGATTAAGGGCAGGGAAAAACAGGTAAGTAGATCTAGAGACCATATGTGATAGATTGATTTGTAGGAATGATCGTATACAAGCATGTTCATATTTGTACACACCACCCTCCCCTTCCTCCCCCTATCCCCCTCCCCCCCCAATTGCTCGCATATCTGGGACAATTTTTCCACTGGCAAATGGAAACTCTCTACAGAGGGTGGCTTTTAGGGTCTTTTTGTGTAAGTCACATAGCTGACAGTAAAACAGGAAAAACAGGGAAGTGTGTGGACTATGTGCAGCTATGGAAGAAAGCCTTTCTGCTGAGTCTTAATATATTCAATTCTTGCAATGTTTTTATATGTAGTTACTAATTTAGTTGAGCAGAATTGTAAATTCATGTGTAGATGGAGTCTAAGTGAAGAACAAGAAGGTAAAACGCTAAATTTTATTTCTCATTTCCTCCCCTAGTTGTTCTCATTTTCCCAGTAATATCTGTTTTTCACCCAGGCTGTGATGGATGTAGATCAGATACTGTACCTTAGCATGGATGGAGCTCAAGATGATGACTCACAAGTGGGACTGATCAGCTACTATTGCTCTGCTTCTGGATGTTAGACACTGTAGAGCATCGAGATCAATAACCAGATGAGATGGGATTGTTCCAAACATTGGGAATCTGTATAACAGTTTCTAGTGTGGGTTGGGAAGCTAACACCCAATAACTGGTAAACCTAAAAAAACCTTCTTTTAGTTATCAGTAATTAAACCAGTTGTGTGGTAGTCATTCCTCTTTGTGAGCCTTCCTCAAACTGTTGAGGATTTTGCTGTTATGGAAATGTTAGGTTGGGGGTTTCAGAGTTATTCATAGGGGTTGGTATTTATGCAGTCCCTTCCACTTGTTCTTCAGAATATGAAATTCCTGTAACTTAAAGCCATCTCAGAAACTATTAACTGTTTCTCACATCCCATTGTCTGCCTGCTGTAGAGCATGCTTGTTAGCTGGCTGCACTCTCTCAGAACCTTCTCTCCCTCCTAAGGAGATCAGAGGATTTACAGCTATTTCATACACCACTTCTCATCAAAGAACTTTGTACATGCTACTAAGTTTTAATCAGTTTACTTATAGATGAATCAAGCCCTCTGTGAGGGCTACACACAGCAGACCTTTTTAAAAGCAAACTTCAGGGATCTGCTAATGAGTTGGGTGGTTTAAGGAAACTCTCACATGTACTGCATTGTTTTTTAGGACTTGTGATGTACCTCTTGCTGCTGCTTTGGCAATTTTGTTTGCTAACACAGGGGCTCTGTTATCACTCTGCATGCCAGCAGCACATCTGCTTCCTGTTTTCTTTGATATAGGTGAGTGCAGGTCTTCTCATTTATACTCCACCTGTGATAAGTTCTGTGATCTATGGCACTGATTTCTTTCTTTTTTTTTTTCCTCCGTGTATTTAAAAGAGCAAATTTAGGTTTAGATCAAAAAACCCCACCTCTATGTTTTTTTCTCCAGTGCTGGTTTTCTTGAATTTGTGTTTTATATTGACTGCAGGTGGAGCAGCACTGAGCTCTGGCATATGTGACTTTGTTTTGTTGTTACTGTATTACCTGCTTGTAGAGTCATGCAGTTCTCTTTGCACTTTTGATGAGTGTACCTAACTAACAGGCAGTGCTATGGTACTTAGGAAGGCCTCTCCTCCCATCTGCAAAAGAGTGGAAGATGATACCACACAGGCTGGTGGATCCAAATTAGTAGGGTTTTTTTCAAACTTTTCTGTGTTTTTCTTCCATGACAGTGGCTTTGCAAAGATGCTGTCAGCTTACAGATTGGATTTATTGTAGGATTTTTGGTCACCTATTAAATTAACAGGTAACACTAATATAAATGAAAGGTTTAAGAGTTCGCTAGACTTTCAGTTTTGCATTGAAACTTGACAGCATGGTAGACAGTGTAATGCCACAGTTAAGATTGGAGGAAATCTTGGGGGTCTCTAGTCTGACTTCTGCTCAAAGCAGAGTCAATAAGGAGGACAGACCATATGGCTCAGGGCTTTATGCAGTCTGTCTTGAAAACGTCCAAGAACAGAAACCACACAGTGCTCCTGGGCAACCTGCAGCACTGCTGCACTGTCCCCCTGGGAAGAAACGTTTCCCTTTATCTCCAGCCTGAACTTGTCTTGTTTCAACTTGTTCTCCTTGTCTCTCATCCAGCCACGCCTGGCTTTGTCTTGAAAGCTGCTCTGATGCCCCCAAAAACCTTCCCTTTTACAGGCTGAAGCAGCCCTGTCCCTCAGGGTCCCCTCGCCAGAAGGTGCTCCAACCCCTGAGCGTCCCAGTGGGCCTCTGCTGGGCTCGCTCCAGTTTGGGAATGTCCTGGACTGGGAAGCCCAAACCAGAGGACTCCCTATCTTATCTAAGTGTGGTATAAGAAGTGCTGAGTCAAGAGGGATCATCACTTCCCTTCATCTCCTGGTTGTGCCCAAGACACTGTAGTGCTGGATGCTGCAGGTCTTGGCTGCTGCCAGCTTCAGGGTGGCTCCGGCACAGGGCCTCAAGGACTTCTCTGCAGAGCTGCTGCCCAGGCAGACAGTGCCCAGCTTGGACCACTGCCTGGGGCTCTGACTTGCCAGGGGCAGGGCTTGGCATGTTGACGTGCTGAACTGCACGGGGCCCCATAACTCCACCCTGCCCCCGGTTAAACTGAATTTCTGTAGGTGACTCTAGAATTTGCAGTGTTATGGATGTGGCTTTGGGTTACGGATCTGTTATGTTAGGAAGAGCTAGGAGATAACAGCATTGGAAAACTGCTTAAGAACTTAACTTAGCAAAATGGTACTTTGCAGATTAAAAAGTTGTACAGGGACAAATACACTACAGCAAAGGTACGGAGGGAATTCAGCAGGTGAGCCTCCTAAGCAGCCTTTGTCTAAATAGCAGCTCACAGTTTTCCAGAAAGTCAGTTGCATTTTGGTTGTGGACCACGGAGATTGCAGTTCATGAGACTTCTTGATTTAATGTATTTTCAGGTCTGTAAAAAAACCCCAAACAAATAGACACCAAACAAACAAAATAAATCAAACCCCAAACTAAAAAAAATTCCCCCAAACCAACAACAAAACACCCCCCACCCCCCAAACCAAAACCAAAGGATTTTTATTCTGAGTATCAATTCCTGTGGTGCGTGTTGTGTCGCGTAGCTGTTCATACACACCTCCCTCCCACCACCCTCCCCATCCCCATGTCGACCAAACCCATCCCTTTCCTGTGCGTTATGAATAACCGGTTTGCTGCGTTCTTTGGGAAGCCCGTCCGGGGGCTTGTCCGCCTGCTTTGGCAAAGCAGAACTCTGAAGGGCGAGGGCAGAAGGGGCAGAAGTCCGTTCAGAGCAGAGGGGCCGCTTGTGCACCGGCGGTTGCCGCGTTCAGCCCCTCGCCCTCTCGCAGCGGGGAACGGAGATGCACAAAGCGCTCCGTGGGACGCGCCGGGCGCTCCGCCGCAGCCTCCGCGGGGAC
>NW_009646851.1:2792576-2826652 GCF_000708025.1 Charadrius vociferus | reverse complement strand
ACTTCGGTAGTACAGTTCACCATCCCACTCGGCGCTTTAAAATTTCTCTCTGTTTCTTGCTTTACCATAAGGCTACTTTCTATACCTGTAAAACCATAGCGTTGTGTGTCTGCAGCCCGGCTGCAGCTACACTGGTGCTGGAAAACGTTCGGAGTTGTAGTTAGGTGAGGATTTGTGTTTCAGGGAAGACCTGGCATTGTCATGATAACACTGCTTGCAGAGAAACTTATTTTTAAGCTGTAGTTTAAGACATGGAGCCTTCATTCCTCCTGGGGATGAACAGATTTTAGATCCCTACCAGTGGGGAGGGTGTGACAATTAAGTTTTGGTGCGTGGAGAAGGGTGAGAGGAGCATCTCTGGGACAAGTTTAGGAAGGTGAACTTTGAAGCTGGGGCAGATCACAGAATCTCCTAAATTGGAAAAGACCTGTAAGATCATCTAGTCCAATCATTAACCTAACACTGACAAGCCTGCTTTTGGTTGCTAGAGGTTTTTTTCCCCACTGTTTTCCTGGTGTTATTGTGCCTTCAGTAGAATAAAGGGCAGCCTGACAGCCACGTGACTTGTGAGCATCTAGAGCAATTGCTGCAAGAGTGTATGATCTGAGGTACAGGAAGCTGGAGGGAGCAAGAAATAAAGCTGGGAAGCAAGAGCACCTGTAAGTGAAGAAGAACAGGGATGGCCAGAAACTGTGTAGAAGAGTACAGGGAGCCTGCAAGGCTGGGTGTAGCTCACCATGTTGAATGGCATTCAACATTGCAGAAAGTGAGAGCTAGCTCGGAGCAGTTTGGTTGAGGCATGTGAAATGGTTCAGTCTAGCACCTCATGGAAACTAGGCTCTTTCTGCATCGTGGAAGATGTGTGGACACCTCAGGCTGGCATCTGAGAGATGTGGTGGTAGCAAGCTTTCTACCTGTGGCCCACAGCATTTCTGTGATTTTGTCCTCTCCCAAGAGAGAAACACCTTCTGCAGTGCTGCTGCTCAGCAGCATGGGTGACAACCCACAGCAATCTTCTCCCTTGCCTCAACTGGGAGAAAAGGGAGGAAGACAAATGCTAGGGAGGGCCTCCAGTGGTCTGTTTGGGGTTGCCTTGCAAATCTGTACAGCTGTTAGGCTCTGTATGGTTCGCCTTAGTTTTGTTCTGTTTGGGTTTTTTTAATTTGATTTTTTATAGATGCAAACTGCCTGTGGCATGTGAATAATGCATAGTAGAGCTTTTACTCCCTGTAGCATTTGTGCGGGAGATAAGAACATAAAAACTGTCATACTTTGTACCTGTGATCCAGCTGGAAGCATGATCTCCAACATTCAGTAAAAACATTAAAAAACCTCCTATAGTGAACATGTTTAGGAGGATTTTATCCAATGCCTAATCATAGAATCATCTAGATTGGAAAAGACCTTTAAGATCATTGAGTCCAACCATCAACCTAGCACTGCCAAGCCCACCACTAAACCATGTCCCTCAGCACCATGTCTACCCATCTTTTAAATAACTCCAGGGACGGTGATTCAACTGCTTCCCTGGGCAGCCTGTTCCAATGTCTGATAGCCCTTTCTGTGAAGAAATTATTCCTAATATCCAATTTAAACCTCCCCTGGCATCACTTGATGCCGTTTCCTGTTGTCCTATCATTTGTTACTTGGGAGAAGAGACCGACCCCCACCTCTCTACAACCTCCTTTCAGGTAGTTGTGGAGAGCAATAAGGTCTTCCCTCAGCCTCCTTTTCTCCAGGCTAAACAACCCCAGTTCCCTCAGCTGCTCCTCATAAGACCTGTGCTCCAGACCCCTCACCAGCTTTATGGTCCTTCTTTGGACATGCTTCAGCATCTCTATGTCTTTCTTGTAGTGAGGGGCCCAAACCTGGACATGTTAGTCAAGATGCAGCCTCACAGTGCTGAGTACATGGGGACGGTCACTTCCCTAGTCCCGCTGGCCACACTATTTCTGGTAGAGGCGAGGATGCTGTTGGCCTTTTTGGCCACCTGAGCACACTGCTGGCTCATATTCAACCAGCTGTAGGCCAACACCCCCAGGTCCTTTTTTGCCGGACAGCTTTCCATCCCCTCTTCCCTAGGCCTGTAGTCCCACATGGAGTTGTTGTGACCCAGGTGCAGGACCCGGCACTTGGCCTTGCTGAACCTCATACCATTGGCTAAAGGTCGGTTTAAAATATTTTGTTTTTCTTACAATCTGTCTGTTTTTTTTCCTAGCATTGCAGCTCTCTGAGTGTGCTTGGTGCTGTGTGAATGGCTAAAACCTCTTTGATTCTTGTCAATTACTGGATTCTGTAGTATCTTACAGCAGTGGGGTTTTGCTGCCTAATTATTGGGGGGGGGGGGGGGCTTTTTATTCTTTTTTATTGGTTTTGATGTAGCCACTTTTTTAGCTTACTGAAGTAATTGATGCTTCTTACTGTTTTCACAACTGCTTCATCTCTGGATCATTGTGCAATTTTCTTTAGAGAAGGAAGCTTATCCATCTTTTGTTTTCCGATTACAGAGTATTTACAGAAGAGAAAGAGCAAAGTTGTCACTGTGAGTTTTCAAGGCAGGGTTGTTTTTACATAGCTAATTCTTTGAAATAGGTGCAGGATTTTTGAGGCGAGAAGAAGTTGGCTGTGACACCTTTACTCCTCAGTTTGCCTTTCTGCCATTTCCATTATCTTGACTAAGCTATTAGGCACTCCGGAAAAAGACATGCCAGGAAGATAGATTTGTCTGGTTTGAGAAGAGAACCAATGTAAATCCCTTCTGGTTAGACTGTTGTGTCCTTGGGGGGGGGGCAGATTCTGAATTGACTCACCTTGGGTCTTGCACTGCAAGGCTCATGAAGACGTAGTGCTGATGAGTGCCAAGAACTACAGAGGAGAAAGATTCCAGATATATTTGAGAACAAACAGAGCCTAGAGGAAACCTCAGGATGCAAACAAACAAGTTAGGCCAGCACTGAAATCCAGCAGTGGCTCCAAATAAAAAAGAGAATGGGTTTTATATGAAAAAAAAAAAAAAAAAGGCAAATGAAAAACAAGAGTGCTTAATTCTTTAGTTAACACTTCACTGCTTAACACTGAGAAAGTTTTCAGACTTGAGGGAATGAGAATTAGAAAAAACATCTGGGCAGTTCTGAGTTAAAAGCTGGAGACCTTGTTGATTCACTGAAACACCTACCTATTTCATAATGTTATGGATAGCTGTCACATGATATTTTCAAATTCTTTTCTAAATGTTCAAACCTGTAAAATGAGGGAATGGTTAGAATGAGATTTCATGGGACAGCTGATCTGCCAGAACCAGTTGGCTGCTGAAGGGGAGCGTTGCTCTGAGGTTTATGACCCCCCTTTCTCCTTGCTTTGGCATGGGCGGTGAAGTGTGTGTATGTGGTGGTTGTACTCTCCAAGACCTGTTTAGTTTTCTGCTGGTTTAGCAAACTGGCTTATTTTTTTCACCCTTTTGTTAGCTTTCTGACAGTTCAGTGAGCTGAATTATCTTATATGAGGGATCATATTAGCACCAAGAGCTGGTGGCATGTAAGGGGCAAGAATAGGCAGCTGGGAAGGGACACAAAAAGGGGTGAGTGTACCCTTTTGACAGCAGTGAGCTGTTAGCTGTGTCAGGAGACCTTTTGCTGCATCTCTTTAAGTTAACACAGGCTGAAAAGTGTCCACTCCATGCATGTGGTTGTTTTGTACCATGAAGGAAAAGCTCATCAGCCGTTACTTTCACTGTAAGAGCTCCATACAGCACCTGTTAGATCGTTTGGTGAACCAACACAACATGTTTGTTTGTAGCAGCACTGTAAGTCCGGCATTCAGTGTAGTTGCAGCACGATACTGAAGTTTGAATTGTTGTTGTTCTCAGGATTTATAGAAGGTAATGCACGGTGAGTCTAGTTCTCAGGTTTTTGTTGAAAATTGTGAAAGAACAGCTAAAACAAAGGAAGGTGATCAAGGGTGTTCTGTTCATATTTGTCCTGTTCCTAATGGACAATATACTGAAAAAATGTTTACTAATACAAATCCTTCAGTTTCTTTGAAAGGGAATAGTGAAGTCTTGAGGCTTATTCTGAGAGATTATAAAATTACCTCCAGTGGAGGCCTTAGAGAATTCATTCAGCTGCTGAGAGAAGACTTGCCTTACCAAGTTGCATTTCCACAAGCCTTATTCCTTTATGCCTTCTAGGTCTTCTGGGTTGTTCTCACCTGGTGCTTTATCATCTGTTTCTTCTAGCTCCTTTTAGTTGCTAGATTGTCCCAGAAACAGAGGAAAAGTAAAATGTCGGAGTTGGAATGCTGTACCTCAGTGAAGTTTTAATGCTAGAGCTAAATTGATCTAAAGATTTAAGCCCAGAAAACGGTACACTTTTGTTAATATGGTTATTTTTCTGCTCAGATGATTCCTTTATTGCTTATGTAACCTGTAGTACTAACAAAAGGGAAGTGTTGGTTTTGCTTCTGTTACAGGTTTGTGATGTTTCAAATCTTACTGCTCTTTCGTACCTTCTTGACTGACTTGGTAATCTCTTCTGTATCCATCCTGCCCCTGTGTTTTTCTGATAACCTTTATTTAACTGCTGTAACTCCTAACAACAGAACGTTTCCTTGTAAGATTATATGCGATATTCAGAAGATTCTCTGAAAACTGTAGTGTTACTCTTGTATGAAAGTGGATCAGTCTTCATGAGGCTTCTGTGAATGCTGTTTTGCTTCTGGCATTTTCCAAATAAGTCTTGCCTCTGTGTTAAAGGCTTCTTCCTTGTTCGTGTGAAGCTGATACACTGTTGATACTAGACTTAGAAACATCTGGTCCAAATCAAGATGTTAACCAAGGCAGCATTCCAGTGCCAACTTTGCATCAACTGGTTTGGTATAAATTGCTGAGAAATTTTCCTAAGCTTTTCTTTCTTTCATTTTGGTTTCATGCTCAAAGGAGGAGCCTTGTCTTGAACCGGGCTGATGTGTCTAGCAGACATGTATCATCAGTCACCAAGGCACAAATTTTGTAAGGAATGTGTGCCAAATTTTGTTCTCAGATGTCCTTTATCTGACTTCTGGGCATTACTATTTGGGCTTTTCCAGATCAGGAATTAGTCTTGGTCTTTTTAGATTAGTAAGTGACAAATAACATACCCCAGATAGGAATTGTTTGCTTCACGTGGGAACTGAAGAATGTTCTGTGGCATTAATGTGTGCTAAATAATCCCGAAATAGTGAAATAAAACTGTGCAAGGTAGGACCATGTGTCTTCTATCACCAAACTACTATCTCAGGATGATAACTTGATTTCAACTTGATGATAAATTGCTTCAGGTAACATATTTGTAAACTTTGTTATGGAAAGTGTAGTTTATACAATTTTTATATGCAAGTTATTAAATGTAAACTGCGCTTTCAGGCAGAATTTTCTTAGAATATTGTCCATTTAGCGCCATCTTTTTCATTTTGCTACTCAAAGGGGACTGACAATATTTGTGTTGTGGCTTGCTGAGAGCTGCATGCCAGGTAGAGTATGTTTTTGGTTTTTTGTTTTGTTTTTATCCACGTTGGCACAATTTAATCTCAGATTTATCTCATATTTAAGACTCTCTTTTGTTTATGCCTGTTTGGCTCATGAGAACATCTTCAAGACTCTTGAAGGCCTCCTTTAGTTCAGAATCATTCCAGGCTTTTCTAACTAAACTGTTCTGAATTTGACCTGAATAACACTACAAATGACTTTGTGCATTTTTTAGTATTTTTTTTTTTATTCCTACACTTTGCTTGGTACAAACTTGATCCTGAATAGCATAAAAACCAAGAAGGCTGTTGACATCTAATATTTTCGTTGCTAGCAAGTATTGTTTGCATAAGATTTATCTCCTGGGAGGAGAAGGGATTGCTTTAGAGAAATACACTTGCCTTTACTACCCTAACAATTGGTAATCTGTTCCAATGTGGGTGTGTATACATACTCTTCTCTGAAATGTTTTCTCAGTCGTGAGGTTTCCCTATAATAAGTTCCCAGCTGGGAAAAGGAAGTGTGGTTTCAGCATTTTTTGTTTTATTTCTGAATGACAATTTGGTGACTGTCCTTCTCAAGCTTACTGCACTATAGGTGAATTGTCTTTACTGCATTGGTTTGAATAGAAGCTGTCTAAACTAATACCTGGTAACGGTCATCTACAGACACCATTTCAATTCTCGAGTTACTCCAGACTTTGCAGACCTGCTTGCATGCACCCATAGACTACTACTGGATCTAAATGAAAAATTTGTAGTTTATTACTTTTCTTCTTAAAATGGGCTGGAGAAAAGCTATTATAGTTTAAGACAAACTCTCTCTGCTCCCTCTGTGTTAGTAGCAGGTTCTGCTTGCTTCACTGACTAAAATACTGCGGGGGTTTTGTGCCTGTCTGGGCACTCCCAGAACAGTTCATTGAACTCCAGTCAGAGTTGGGCACATCTATTAAGATCATAGGGATTGCATACCTGTGACCAGCAACGTAAGTCAGCATCAGAATATTTACTATTTGGCGTAAAAGAGGTGAACAGCACATTGTAACTCTTGGATCTGAAGTTCTCTGGAGTGATGCCTGCAAGCAAAGCTGAATTTCTTCCACAGAAATCTGGATGCATTTTCTGTGGAATTTAGTGACATGCACCAAATGTGGAACAAGAATTTAATGTTTATAAAAAGCTTTCTGAAGTGAAGAAGCCAGATGAAGTACAGTGAAACCGGTATGGTCCATCTTTTGGTAGGCAGTCATTTTTTTTGTCCTTCAGGCTTACTCCATTTGGCACATGGGAGTGGACGAGCAAAATGATTCCTCACTTGTGTTCAGCTGCAGGGACAAGAGAACATGCTGTGGTCTCTAAGTGGTAGCAGCAGTAGCAACCATATCACTTAAACACCTGCAGGTGTCCTGCCTTTGCTTAACCAGCTCCTGCTGCTGGCTTCATGGCTGGAGCATGGAGGGAAAGGGAAAATGACAAAAAGGGATTTCCTGTTCCCCCTCTGCCTCCTTTCTTTTCTTCTTTCTCTTGCAGAAGTAATTTTTGCTTTTGCATGTTTTGCAGGCCTTGTGACAGGCCAGGTAAGTAGGAAGGTTTTTCGCCTGCTCTGTCCCGGAGGAGGTCCCATCACCTCCATGGAAAGTTTTGCTTTACCTCTTGGGCCTGATGCGCACCAGTGTCCTGAAAGAGGCATTTCTTTCTCAGCATTGAAAAGATTTGGCTGCTGTATTACAAGTGGAGAATTGTGTTTACTTTGTGCTGTTTGCTCTGTGTGACCTGCCTTAAGCACAGTAAGCCAAATTCAGTCGATAGCAGTTGTAAATTAGTGAACTCTGTATTGTTCCCATTAGAGTTAATTCTGCGCTGAATGTGGGTTGATCTCCATATCTGGGATGTGTGAGCATAATACAGGCTTCTGCCAGCGCTGCAAGATGTTGAACAGCACGTGATGGCACTTGTGGAACCAAGCACAGAAATACGCATCTTGAGGACATCCGCCGCCTTCTCTCTGTTTTAGTAAAGCCGTGGTTGTTGGTTATCCAGTATAAATGAATAGATGTAAATCCAGAAGGTATTGTTTTGATTACCTTGTCTTTATTCATAATAAAGTCTACAGATACCTTGTAAACTACAACACCTTTTTGGGGTGAGGGTCAAAGTATCTAATTATGATTTGAGTATAGAAAATCCACTGCAGCCTGGGCAAGATGTTCTAGTGTTTAACTACCTCTCCTCTAATGAATGCCTATTGCATTTTTGATCCTCTTCTGTACGTTTTAAGGAAGATTTTCCTTGCCTTTTTTTTTTTTTTTTAAAAAGGCAAATATTATGAGTTCCTGAAGCCCTGAATTATCAGAGACTTTTTTCTAATCTTCCACTTGTTCTAATGACTCTTCCCTGACCTCTTTGATTCTATTCTGCATATTTGAACACTGTTCGTGATGGGAACATCACGACAGACAACAGCAGTGCAATGGGAATTATTCTTATGACAACTACAGACATCATAAAACTTTTCTTTTCCAATTTGGTAATTCCCTAATCTCCAAAGCAGACATCAGTCCTTTGAGGCTATAACTGATCCTTACAGATGCCCTATGAAAATTTACCTACCATGCCCAAAAGAGGTTTCAGAGGCATTATTTAGCAGGGCAGAAAATAACATCTTCTTTTTTCTAGATGCAAATGTATGCACCCTTGTGTTTCTTGTTGTACCTACCATTACCTGTGCTGAAAATAGTCAACATGGCCTGTGACTTACTTTCTGCAACCTTCTCTCCAAGAAATCCAGTGCCCATCCAGCTGCTTGAAACGGGATTATATTTTGTAGGTTTTTTTTTTTTCAAGGAGCATCTATTCCAAATTATATTGCTGCTAGACACCTAGTAATGTGTCGGCAAGCTGTCTTTTTCATTGTTTATCCCTATTCTTTCACTTTTGTTGATGATCTTGGGCTTCTTTGGGGCAGGTGCTGTTAAATGTCAGACAACATGGGCAGGTCCCATGGAATCAGTAGAAATACATCACTTGATGAAAGCTCCTTGTTTACAGGTATATCCTGGCGCCCATAAATCAAATAAACTCATACAATTTTGAAAGTGCTTTGTTGATACTGGATTTTTCTAATGGGTTAAGCAAAACCTGCTACAGTGCCAAATTGAGTGTATTCCAGAAGACGAAGAATATTACATAAAGACATACTTTTTTAAACCCTGTTTAAAAACAGTAAGTCTATTGTCTGTAGACCTGTTGATCGGCATTCATTGTGTAATTTAATTTAATTGTTCATAATTAAATCTCTCATCAGCTATTTCACTACATAAAATTATTTTTCTTCACAAAATCTACTTCAGGCTGACAGACCTATGATTGTTTAGGGCATCCAATTTGTCTTTTGTAAATATTGACATAGCACTTCAGTTCTTCCCGTTCTTGTGAGCTTTTCCAATTCCTGTTTTTCAAACCTTAATGGCAATAAGCATTACCAGTCTAGCCAGTACCCATGCTGCCTCTTTCAGCATGGTTGTATCCAACTTATCCAGCTTTGCTGATGTACAAGTGTCCAATTAATAGCTGCTGTTTAACATCTTCTTCAGTTACTGTTGGAATGGAAACTATTTCATCATCATCATAAGAATGTTGTTTGCTTTTTCTCAGACAGATGTGTGTATTAAACTTCTCCTACTTTTCTTTGTAACTGTCAGCAATCCTATGATTTCCATCTAATAATGGAATTTTTTTTTTTTTTCACCAGAAGAGGACACTTTAAAAACTGTTTGTTTAACAATTCTGGCTACTCATTTCTCTTTCTGTTCTTTTGTAACTTACATAGTATTCTTTCAGTATTAATTCCCAGTCAGAAATCATCTTGCTTTGAGGGGACAACTGATACCCTGTTAATGAAGAGAGAAGATCATAATCAGGCTGCCACAGTTAAATTAATGTCTTTTGTGTAAGAAAATGAAATTTTCAATACAAGCATCTGTTTGATAACTATTTCTTTACTACAGGTGGGATTTACTTCACGTAAATCTAAACATGGGTGAAGACCTGTGACCTTAGATGTTCATTTTAGAATGAGAAGAGTCTTGCTTTTGGAGATCCCTGTTTCCTTTTACTGGCTGTAAAGGGCTATAAAGAAGTAATTCATTCTTACGTTTCTGTTTCATAGGTGACTTAGGGTAGGTGCAAAGCTGATCATCTTTCTTCAGGTTTAAAAAGGGGGAACTACCAGAAGAACCATCATCTAGATTTCAGTTCCAAATTGATTTCTAAAATCAAGACTTAAAAAGGGGCTCTTTACAGATAGTGTTTGCTTTTGTCTCTTGTTCACTGGTGACTTCAAGTGAAAAAGGGAATGTAGCTTGTAAGAAAAAGGTAATAATATGTATTTATCACACCTGATATCTGAAAGTTAATTTCTTTGTGTTCCCAATGGATTCTGTAGGTTCACTTTGATAGTCTGTCAGCTTACAGGTTAAAATCTGTTCCCGGATCTGTTGAGGAGAGAATGATTAATGTGGTCAGCATTTTCTGATCAGAACTGTCTGAAAATGGAGTATTTTTAGCTTTCCAGTTTATCTGTATTTCTTTTTGTCTACTGGGTATGGAAAATAGAGAGAAGGCTGTGACTTGCTTTTGTGGGTTCTGAAGAGCAAGTATACTTGAACATTCTCTGAAGAAATATTTTAACAAGAAAGTGGGGTAGAGTGACTGCAGAGGTCTTTTGGGAGAGTTTTTAGATCTTAAAAGTATCACTGAAAGAAAGAAGCAAGGGAAGCTACACAGCAAAAAATAGAATAAGGCTAGAGGGCAAAATCTTAAGGTGATCTTTGGCTTTATGAAACAATGCAAAATTAAATGTTGATATCTTGGTCGTGTTTTGGTAGCAGATTGTTTTAAGAAGTTCTAGGACCACCATACATACCTACAACATCTCTGCAGATTGCTAGGGGCAGACTGCACCTGTGGTTTCTGAAAGGTCATTCACATTTTTTTAGACAGAGTCTAACAAAAACAAACACCCAAACCACCACAAAACAACAGCAAACCAAAATCCTCTGAGTTTGTAACTTCACAATATAGTAATTATAGATTTCACAATTATCCTCACCTTTTTAAAGTTATCTTCAACATCTGCCAACTGTCACCATCAACTCCAAATTACTACATATGGTAACAGGTAACCTTTTATTGCCATGTAATCTGTGAGACACGAATAACCATGTACTGTAATTACATGGCACTTGCCTTATGATTGAAGTGATTACATGGCTATTTGTACCCTGCAAAACAGTGATAACTGTTTTTGTTTTTCATAATGGAGTGGTTCAATTTGTCTTCAGTGTATTTACAAATTAAGTTTCAGCAGTTTCATCATTATGATTATACCATGTGGGATGTGTTCCATTAACAAAATCCATCATCTCTTCTTTAAATTATATGTGTCTGTTTTTAGGGAATTCAAGTTTGTTGTTAATTGGAGGAGCACTTTTGGAACGTACTCTGAAGTATAACCCTTAAAACTATCCAGACAAACTTATTTTCTTTCAGCAAGAAAGTCCTTGGCACAAATAAATCCTTGTGCTTCTTTTTTTACGAAATTCTTCATCATATCAAGATTGTGATTGAAATGAATTGGGCACGTCGATAACTTCCTGGCAACTCTTTTAAGCAGCCAAATGAAATATCTTTTTATTAGCCAGTGCATAGTTTATACACAAGCTTTATTTTAAATGGCAGTATGATTGCAGTCTGTAGCATTTGGTAGAAATAAATTTGCTAAGCAAAAATGTGAAAAATTAATGATTGTTGTGCTTGCAACAATGGGCATATTATTTGTGTAGCCTCATAATGTTTGTTTATGTGTGAAAATTGGTAGCTTCTCAGGATACAAACAGATTTATGTCTATACTCTGAAAAGGACTGAGAAATGGAAAAAGTGACTGTGTCAGTGTTCACGGAGGGGTACAGCTCTTGGGTGGGAAGGCAGACAAGGGCACTGCACAGCTGCCCAGTGACCACCAGTGCCAGTCCCACTCCAGGGAGCAGCTGCAGCGCTCTCTACTCTGTGCTGCAATTCTGTGCTCCTTAGACATGTAATTAAAAAAAAATGGGCTTTTTTAATGTTATGTAGCATTATAGAATTGCTAGAGGAATTTACTGGTGCAGGTGTCTTCCCTGAGACTGGCTGCTCAAGGTTCAGTCTTTGATTCTGCTCTCTCTGGTGCTGAGGAGAGGTGGTGGTTTTAAGCCAGAGACTTTTTGGAGGTGTGTGAAAGTCTTCTGCTGCAGCAGTGAACAGTAGATGGCAGTGCTGTCCTGTTGCAGTGCTTTAAGGGGAGTTAGCAGAAATTTAAAATCGTGTGTAACATGCCCTTCACTACATGTCTGCTGCTGAAACATTAATAGTTAGGTTAAATATTGTTCTATCTAGATTAAGGTTACTTCTCTGAAGGCAGTTATGGATGGAGAAATTTGGAGGGGACAGGAGGTTATAGGTATTTATTTATAAATAGATACCGAGTGCCTATGTATTCTTGGGTTATCTATTTTGTATGTGATGCGGAGATAAAAGAGCCTAATGCTAATATGATGCCATTTAATGCCATTGCAAATCTAATGAGAAGTCACTGTGATATGTAAGCTTCTAACTTTTTTTACTCAAGGGGAATTACTTGCTTTGTGCAGAAACAACTGTTGGTCTGTGATACACAGTTCATTCCTGTAAATCTCTCACTTCCCCATATTGAAACATCTCTACAGTCTGAAAACTTGATGACTCATAGTTTATCAGTCTTTTGAGCCTTAAGTCAGGGCCAATCTCTTGTGGCTTTTCTAGTACCGGAAATCTTAGTGGAGAATTTTTTCTGTTTGTCCATGAGCACACTTGGAATGGAAAGACTACTTGATCACTTTTTTTTTTTTTTGTTGTAAAGAGTCATCTGATTGCGAAAAGAAGTTTTTTGTGTTGTCCTGTCTGTCCCCCCGTCCCTCCCTGCATTTTTTTTTTGTTGTTGGAATGTTAATCTTTTAGGAAGAAAAAAAAAAAAAGATGTATTCTATATCACTAAAAAACCCCAAGTTATTAGAATTCGCCCTTCTGATGGCATGTTAGCAGAAAGTTCCTCAGAATATTTCATCTCTGTAACAGTTCGAGGTTGTCTCTCTTTTGAAATTTTTATTAAAAGCCATGTGCAGAACTTAGATACTTAAATTTTAAGACAATTGTAAATTTCCATAGAAGTACTGAATTAGAAGATCATGAGGACTGTAGAGTGTACTTTTTTTTTTTTACAGTTGTATTTCAGTGATGCACGATAGTATAGCTTCTTGTAACTTCATAACTCTATTCTTAAAAGTATATATTTTTTCAAGTTAAACTGAGAGTTTTATTAAATTATTTGTGTTTGGAAGTTTAACTCCAGTGATTTTTGTGTGTGTGTGTGCAGATTTACAGGATTTTTACAGGTTCTGTAAAGACACTAAGAAGGTTTTTTTTCCTACAGTAATTTTATGAAACGTTGTATTAGGGATGCAGTATTTTATGACAGGCCATTCTTGTGAATGTGCTAATTTTGGTTTTTGGGAATAACAAAATTGCGAACATTAGACTATAAAAGTTTAAAGTGCAGCTTCACTAGTTGGTTAACTTGCATTGAACTGCTCATGATGGCAGAAATATATTTTACCGCTTGTCATTTTTTAATTTACAAAGAAAAGTATTTAAGGGACTAGGATTGTGGTCTTGCGTAAATGTTTTCTATATGAGATACATCCATATCAGTATTTAGCTTGCTTTCAAAAGATTAGAGAAAAGAAGTAAATGATAGGATGTCAATTGTTAAAGATGGAGCTTGTATCAAAATGGTTCATAAAACCTGTGTTTGCTTTCTGTCTTGGTACATATTCTGTATCAGCAGACTGGCTTCATACTATACTTTTTTCCAGAAAGATTAAAGAATGCTTGTTGTAAACTTTTACATCATAAAAAGAAAACAGAGTTAAATGGGAAATAGAGTCTCAATGGTCAAAAGGCTGAGAACAGTATAATTGCTGGGAGCTTAGTATTAGTGGGTACTTCACAGAAGAAAAAAAAATTGGTGGATTTTATGATAAAGCTAAATTACTCGTGCAAGTTGTTGAATTTGTTACATAATGCATTACATTAAATAAAAATTACAAGACCTCTTGAAGAGCAGTAGTTTAAAAAGCACCCCAGAAACTATTGGAACTGAGCTATGCAGGAAAAAAAAAACAGTAACCTTTGATTATTTTTTTTTTTAATTTTTTTTTTTGAGTGGATGAAGCTTTGTCAATTTAAAGGTCGCAGTATGGCTATATAATACTTTCTGTACCTTTTTAAGCTGTGTCTTGGGAAGCTACGTTTTGTTTTTTGGAGGCAGAGAAAAAAATTGGCTTTACTTTTAGTTTCTGCATAGCCAGCCTTGCTCTTATGTTTGTAATATTTAGAGGAGTTCAATAGGGGGCCCTTGGTGCTTTGATCTAGTGCCATGGTGCAGTTTAATGAGAGAGGGGTTTTCAATATTGTCTGCAATATCACAAATTCTGCCAGCTCTGTCTTAAATAAGAAAATGCAAGATTTACACCTTGGAAACCTTCTCGTATTTCTGGGCACTCTTTCTGTTCGAAACAGGTAATTACAAAAACCTCCAGATCAATTTTTGTAAAGGGGCACCCTGATGGGTGCCATGACTGAAGTGTGACATGAGCCTTTTCCAATACAATGGGTGGCCTAACATTCCTCGGGAAGGCCAAGCTCATTAAATATTCTCTTCTTTTTTTCCACCCTCTCCCCCTCTTCATGCACTTAGCTTGAGTTGTGCTAAGTCTGAGGTTTCTTCACTGAGGACTTAGGAAAATTGCATAGAGTTCTCAGATTGAATTTTTTATGTGTATGACTTCATGATGGCATTAGCATGTGCTTTGATCCATGTGTGAATGGCACTGGGTCGGCTCTTATTGCCATATCCAGATGGTGTTACAGGGAACAAACAGTTGTGTTTTAGGATTTCTCAATAGACTGTCTAGACTGGTCTTGCAGCAGACAGATACAGCCACCCATCAAATTAGCGTTTGTCAGATTTATGGTAATGGTTCACCAAAGCCTTCCTGTCATTGACATTAAGATTTACGCCTCCAAAGTTATTTTGTCTTCCGCAGAGTGTAAAGTCTGATCGTGTGTATGTGTGCGATTATCTACATGTAGATGTATATTTGCATATATAAATTTTTAACTGAAGGGGAGGAAAGCAACTGAAAAGAAGTAATTGCTATGGTATGAGGCAGAATTTTTAAAGTTGGGTGGGGTTTTTCTTATCTTGCATGCCCTCTTTGGAAAGAAAAACATGTATGTGGGTTACTATGGCTAGATTTTGGACTTTCATGTTACACTGGAGTAATATGAGCTGCTCTCTATACGCAGTGGGAATAACCTTTTGACAGGCAGTATGTCCATTCTCAGTGGAAATGTTTTTCCAAGTCTGGCCAGGGCTCCTTTGATCGTGCCACCTCAAATGTAGGGGTCATAGCTACTATGCAATGTAAGAACCACTGGTAGTTGACCAGGGGAGAGAAGATTTTGAGGAGAGCGTATTTAAAATAAGCCAAATGTCGTGGGGTTTGAGGCGTCTTTTTGGTTTTGTTTTTTTTTTTAAGGGAATCAGTAATTTGTGTTGCAGTGGCAATGCTAAGCAGGAGTGTTGGGGAAATTTTAAATTAACCTGGACATGCTGGTACATTTGATGGTGGAAACAAGAGGTGGTGTAAATTTCAAACAGCTAAATTGCAGTGGTGAGCTTTGGGCTTGAACATGCCGGAGCATGTTTTGAACATGTTTTCCTGTTATAAGGATATTTCAGGAATAGCAAAGGGAGTAATGGGATGATGAAAAGATCCAGATGTTACAGTAAACTGTATATTTGGGGAATGCTAACACTTAATGAAAAAACAATTTTACAAAGTACTTGAATTAATTTGCAAGTCTGTCTGTGGTATGTGCTTTGGAAAGTCTCTCCTCCCTGTTTGCTACGAATAATTATTATTGATCGTCAATAAGAACAAGAATTGGATTAAATATAATGTCATTTTATAGACAGTTTTGTCCTCTGCTCTTACTAATTTTCGTGCTTTTGAAGGAGCTTTGTGACATTGGAAGAAAGTAAATATATCTGGTAAATATGTAAATAAAAAGTAAATATGTAAATATTAATTCACAAGAATCAGCTCCAGGGAATCAAAGCTGGTTCTGCAGCAAGCAGTTTGTTGTTCCCGCAAAATATGTATGTGGTCCCTGTGCGCTGTTTAGGGGGCTCACAACCTCTCTGCTACGCAGCAGCAGTGTGTACCACTGAGCCTTGGAAAAGTCAGCCAGTTTATTCTTTGCAAATCCATGGTCAGAGATTGTGATGGTGTAATCTTTGTTTATTCGGTAGATTTCTGTGATTTGTGCCTTCTGAACATGTTTGACTTAAACAACTTTACTCTGTGCAAGTTCTGTAGTGAAAAGAACATAAGATATCAGAGAAACAAATCTTTAACAGCAGAATAAGAATTCTTTTTCTGTATGTGGAGAAAGCATAGAATTGTTCCTTTTTCTTTCTTTTTTTTTTTCCCTTTTTTTTTTTTTTTCTTTCTTAGGGATATTATCTGTGGCTACTGGGACTAATAGTTTGTCGAACTTTGTCTCCATATTGTATCTTTCCATGTCTCAGTGGCAACATTATTTTCTGACTGTCTTTAAGTACAACAAAAGAAACATTTCTGCTTTTGTTTTTTTTTTCCTGTGCTCCAATTTTATCAAAAAAAGCATATTTTGCATTGAGATATTCTAATTAATCAGTTAATTTTCCATATAAACTTCAAATTAGCTAATATTAATGAAGCATTTAAACAGCTGAGTAATCATTTTAGCTTCAGTATAGTTTTATTCTGGTTTTAAATGGATGTTGTGAAACAGGTATCTACATACAATAAATACAGGTGGTATTTTTTTGTCAAGATCCTAGAGTTATACTTGGTTATTTTTTATCCCTTGCTCATGGTGCATTAGAAAATCTTACCAAGCCTTGGAAGCTTTAGATGGGATATTTTTCTTTGAAGTTTAAGAATTGAGATTTTTCTTTTAACATACTTCTGGTTTTATTTTGATATGGTGAAAACTTGGGATGAAATCTTACTTCATGCTGTCTTAACTTGTCTCAATCAACTAAAAGATTTTACATGGACAGTTTAAATTTTCAAGAATCATTGCTTCTGCAGCAAGACAGTAGAGCATATATATAAGCATCGCTCACTTTAATGAATGTGGCTTACTGATTTGAACATAACTTTGTTGCATTTTGGAAGTGAATTTTTCAGAGATGGGCTGAAAGGTGCGTGTTACTTTTTTTGGTGTGTTTTGGTTCCCCTCCCCACCCCCAAAATCTCACTTTTTGGGGCAGCCTAAACTTACAAAAAAAAAAAAAAAGTAACAGAGGAGCTAATAACAAAACATTTGTCCTGGCCAGGTTCCTAGCAGGATGGTGTGTTGTTCTGGCTGAACTCACACGGGTGGTTGAGGTAGGTGTGTTACAAAGCATTGTCAGTTCTGAGAGGCAAAAACCCCTGGTGCCATAGCAAAGGACAGTCCGCTCTGTGGGCACGTGTGTGGAGTTAGAGGAGGAGAGCTGAGGAGCTGCTGGTTGGTGGTGCTGGGCACTGCCATCGTAATGGCCAGCGATGATCCCTCCCACTATGTGCTTCTGGAAAGTGGTGGCCCACCAGCGTTGCCTAACTCTGGATATGTGCAAGCAGCGAGATTTAGGACTTTTTGTTGGGTTTTGTGCTTGGCAGAGTTACTGTCATTTTTGGGTTTTTTGAGGGAGATTTTGTTGACAGGTGATGAAATAGGAAAGAACGTGCTGCCATCTCCCCTTTCCTCTGAAAGTGGGGAGAGAGAAGTGGGAGTGGGGAGAAAACAGATTGAGGCAACTGGTGTGCGAGGCATGGAGGCAGGGGAGTGGACTAAGTGATGAAAAGCAGGTGAACAGCTGAGAGAGGAGCCTGATTTTTTTAGAATAAATTGAGATCAGCCTGTCCCTGGCAGCCCAAAGGCACTTAGCGGTACCTGCAGCTTGCCTGCCCTGATGGCAGAGCCGGGGCACTCTGCTGCTGGGCGCTGGCTGGGCCACCACTGCCCAGGCCCCACGTCCATCACCCACACCCCAGTGCAACCTCAGGTTCCTGTCCCTGCCCCTTGCTGCCTGCCTCTGTTCAGACCTTGAGGAAAACAGGGTGAGGGGGAGAGTGGAGCTCCTTGAGCTGACCTTGCATCAGAGGAGAAGCCCTTTAGAGCCATGGCCTAATTCCCTTGTCAGCGCATGAGCCCTCACACCTAAATTTATGAGTGTTTTAAATCCCAGCTAGCTGGCCCAGCTGGGAATATAAACTAGACCTCAGGTATTGTTTTAACTCAGTCTGGCAACCTGCCCACCACGCAAATGAGGATACTGAATAGATCTGGCAGTCCTTCAGAGCTGTCCTACAGTTCTCCCAGAAGCACAGGCAGATACTTCACGATTCCTTTCCAGTTAATGTGGGAGAAGGTTCTCCCCCCTTGGGCAGTGGCTGCTCGCCCTGTGACTAAGCCGATGCGGGTGCTTGGGTTTGAGCGCTGGGCAAAAATGGCAGTGAATCAACATGCCTACAGTAGAGCGAGCAGTCTACTCGAATTAATAAGCTGTTCAAGCTTTTTTTAGGGCCCTCCCCAGTGGTAGTAGCTTTGCAAGGGCACTCCCAACTTACAAACTGTATTTGTTGGAAAATGTTGTCACTTAAGACTTGTATAGATGAAAGATCAGAGAAAAGCTCTGTAGACTTCGTATTGCTTTCACAGGACAATTGAGGCTGGAAGGGATCTTGGAAGGTCTGTAGTCCAACCTTGTGGTCAAAGCAGGGTCAGCTTGAGGTCTGACTAGGTTGCTCAAGGCTTTATTCAGCTTAGTTTTGGTCTTGAAAACGAAGTGGAAGAAACCATCAAAGATAAGGACTGCAGAGCCTCTCTGGGCACTGCTGGACTGTTCCCATGGGGAAGAAATATTTTTTTATATCCAGTGTGAACCTCTCGGGCTTCAATTTGTCCATTGTTTCTTGTCCTCACTCCATTTAAAGCTGCAAGTATCTCTTCAGAAAGTTCCCAGGACATTTATCTGGATATCTCAATTGCTTTAGATTGTCTCAAAGATTATTCTGTGTTTGTACTGCTGTGGTCTTGTTAGATTTTATAAGTGAGATTTCTTTTAGCAGAGGGTGCACCTCAGATTGCAGTGTGATTTTTTTGAGAGTTGGCACATTCAGTATGCCTACATGTATTATACGTACAAAATAAATTTGAACAAATAGAAATTTGTACTTTTGGCAATATTGTCGTCTGAAACATAAGGAAAATTGTGATGCCTGATGCATTTGCATTGACAAATGCCTGTTCAGAAAGCAGGAAATCAGAGTGGCTTTGTAAGTAACAAAGGGAAATGGATTTATTTTATTTTATTTTTTTAACATATGCTGATGCATTTGGGTCTTGGATTTGAGAGACTGACTGATTTTAATTTCACATAGGAAACTTAGGACATCGACAAAGACATTTAAAAAGCCAACAGAGCCAGAAGACAGCAACGTATTAACATGCTACTATAGCTGCTACTAATGTGCTACTACATAGCAGGGCAGCCTGAAATTCATTTTAAGATAATCAGCTGTTTGAAAATAGGTGTCTTATTTTTTTCTGTTCTCCAGATAGATTTTTCCTTAATGACTATCAAGTAGGTAAGTGGTGTTTTTTAGCTCTGTGCATAGATTTCTTTTTTTGTTTCCTTATGGCTTTTTGATGGTAAGTACATGCTGAGCTACAGTCTATTCTATGCACAAGTTGCAGCTTAATTAAAATTGCTTAATTAAAACGGTTTAGGTAAGTAAGCACTAACCAGTGTGTGAAGATTCGCAGGGTTAAATTAGGCTAACTTGCATGGTGCTATATGTAATATACAGGAATAGTAAGAATCCACTTTTCAATTCATGTTTGCTTGCTTTTTGTGCATTATCTGGAGGGGCTTAAGTATCACTTGTTTGTGTGTAGCTCCAGATTGTCACTTGAGCTGTCTAGGGCCTACTATGGCTGTGGAAGGTACATTACTTATTTCATTTTAAGTCAGTAAACCCCCACTTTTGAAACGGGACAGTGTTATTTTCTTGTCCTCTGCTGGGTCTGGATGCTTTTGCTGTATTGCACAGGATCTACAATGATTGCTTTCCAAAGCCTGTGCCTTAGGTAGTTATTTTTCTGCAGTGGTACAATAGCATTCTTGATCTGCAGAGCTGCATATGAATAGTCAGTATTAAAAATACAGCATCAAGGCCAAAAAATATTTTTTAATACAAGACTCGACTAACAAAAAGTACTGCTTACTGAAGTGAGTAGCTTCTTTATTAGAAGAGAAAGCTAGGAGTAGCTGCAACGGGGAATCTAAACTGTGGAATGGTCTCTGCCTTGATTGATCTACTTACTTATTTTACCTTTGTTATATTAACTACTTTCCAACTGGTAAACCACAGTATTGGGTAAAAGAAATCTCTCACCTCTTTTTTGGCCCTTCCCTGCTCCTACTTCTGTGTAAAGCAGCATTTGTTGTGTTTTTCATAAGCTTTCCATGCAATGCCTTAAGTACCATTTTTCGTTAAGACAGAAATGTTGCAGGCATACACGCTCATAATACATGGTAATGCAATACGAGTGCCTGCTGAAATTCAGTATAGTTTTCCGTGATGGTGCTTTCCAATTTTCTCTTTGTAGGCATTGAAACTGTTCCTATAATCACAATGCTATCACAAAGGAAACTTTGCTGAACTAGTAATTGCTTTGCGGTAGAGACACCACCACAAGTATTTCGCTGCTGAAGTCAGCTGCTGTGGAAATGAGCCTCCCTCCCCTGATTTGGCCCATACCGGTGATCTCTCAACTGCCATCATCACAGACATTCATGGGGAAAGGATCCACTCCCACTCATTAGCATGAAATCAAGCACCAGATCTTGGAAGGAATCTGGTACCAGACCAGCAGGCGGGTGAGCCATCTCCACGTGCCGTTTCGCAGGGCAGGCTGCCTGCTGATTCCGTTGAAACACCTCATCCCTGGGGTGTAGCACTTGGTGATACTCAGCCTAGGGGAGATGAATACATGGATAACTATGCTTGAATCCACATTCCCGGAGAAGGGGTGCAGTCTCCTGGACAGCCAAAGATAGTCAGAGTTTTTAGCTACTGTTACTATGTAAGCATCCAGGAGTACTACAAATAGTTCCCGATTAAAAAACCAAACCAAATCCCTCCTCCGCTTTTCAGGGTGTGGCAGTCCTTTGAGTAGTCTGATTTGGAAGCCAAAGCCTACCAGTGTCAAAAATTGGCAATTGCAAAAGAAAAAAAAATAAATATATTCCCCCCTCAAACAACAAACAAGCAACCCCCCCTGAAGGAATGAGGCTACATCGTAGGTACGGTTCCTTCTTCTCCCTACGTTGGTTTTGATGGGCCCCATGTACGTGTAGCATGTGCTGATACTGAAAATGAAAACTCTGTTTACCATGCAGTAGAGCTGAACATGGCACGATGTGTCTGTAGGATAAGCACAACAGGGGAATAGCAGCTTTTCGGTATTGAAACACGTTGCTTTTGGTGTTTGGATGGAAACATTGACTGAAGTGCATTAAGCACAGTTTCCTCTGTTATTAGGCTATATGAAAGTACAGAAAAAACAACTGGAACTTGCTCCAGTGTTCTCAAATATCTTCCTGCAGACTTATGAATTAAAAATTCTGTAATAAGAAATTATTTGAATATTGGCTCAGCTGGTAAAGGGAAAAGTATAATCACTAGACGATGTGTGAAAAGCCACTGAAATACTACAGGAGACTTCACTGTTGAATGTCTCTAAAATGTTTAGATGCTCAAGTTTCTGAGTGAAACTTTGCTGCAAGTCCCAAGTTCCATGTGTTGAGAACGGGCAAAGTTGCGTGCCGATCCACTCATGACATGACGAATACCCAAGCCAGTGAGTACAAAATGTATGGACAGCATTTCTGCCATGTGCTAAACAGCATAAAGTGGTTGAAAACTGCAGGATCATTGTCAGTATTTTTTTAGGGGGAAACATGGTTTGAAAAGTGTAAACTGAGATTGCTCCCTGGGACAGAACAGAAAATAAAAGATTTTGCTCACTCATTTTTGAGATCTTATCATCTCTTGTCTGTATCAGAAGAAGAGGATTCTGCAGTGTTAATTAGAGCAGTATTTTTTTCCTATGCATGAGCAATGGAGGAATCAAGAAAGTATAGGACTTATGTTTTCTTTGCCAATATTTGTTTTCAGTATTAATTTATAATGGCAAAAATGATGACATCAAATTCTTTAAAAACAAATCCGTGCAATCTGTTTTTTGTTTTCACTGTCCTAAGATACCAGTGATGAAGTCTGTTTTTAATAAGTAGCTAATGAGCCACTGAAATAGCTCTGGTTGCTGAGATTCTTTCTGGGAAGATTGATTAAATTCTTCTATATACTACAGTAACAAAGTAGATCTAGAGTGCAACCAACACAGGAAACAGTATGAGCTAATCAGTCTTCCACTCATGAAGGTTCTTACACTGAAACTAATTAATATTGCAGAAATTTGGAATGCAGAATGGGACTGGTATGCCTTTCCAAATATAGTTGGAATTTGTGAAAATAGTGTTAGCGATTTTGCTTGTTTTTTAACCCTACTGTGACTGGCAAAGTATTTCTTTTAAACTTTTCTGGAGTTCTTACTCTGCTGACCAGAGATCCAAAGTACACAGACCAAGCATATGGAGACAGTCTTACACTGCTTTAGAAGGATTAATAGTTTCAAGTTAAGATCAAGAGAGTGTCCAATATTTGTAACATGCCATGCGTCTTAATTTGCCTTAAGCAAATACCACGTGTATAACACTGTCCTTCACTTAGTATGTTAGTGTTGCAAAGGAGTTAAGAGTTTGGATTTCGTCTAAGCCACATGGTAGTGTTAATTCTTGTTAAAATAAGTCATCCACAATAAGCACTTAAGGGAAATTCAAAGCTATTACAGCAGATGGCCTGCCAAAAATCTTAAGTCATTTATGACAGTCTAATAATGTTAAATTCTTTGAACGTGTGTAAAAACGGGGAACCTTGCAGGTCTAATTCCTGAAAATGTGGGCAGCACAGAATTGTATGAGAACACTGATAAATGAGTTGCATTGCGAATTCACACAGTTCTTTGTTATGTGCAGTTTGATTTAATGGAGTGTTTAATTGTTGATAGAAGTTCAGCAGTTCCTCAAGGAAAGAGTATGTTTTTATTTACCCTTAATGAGATTCTGTGTGGCACCTGCAATGTAACATTTTTTGTCACTGTTTTTGTCTAGTCAGGTACCTCCAAATTATTTTTAACCAGAAAATTATTGAAAGGACTTTGCTCTTCTGAAATGCCACATATGAGCTGCTTTTCTTTTCTAAATGAAAAGTGTGATCATGTAATAGTGCAGTACCATAATGCTGCTTGTGTAGACCTTTTCAGTTTATTTTTACTACAGTTGATTTTTCACACAGTGTGACTTTTTGGATCCTTCTGAATCCACATAGCTGTAAAATTATGGAGTGAAGTCCAAGGCAGATGCTTGATACAGTTAAATTTTTCTAAAATATTTATACTTTTGCCTCATTTTCTATACTGGTAGGTTCACTACGGAAATTCTTAATGTCTTGCTTCAGTATTATTTCAACTAGAATTTGTGGTATATCAGTCTGTCCCTGAAGGGTTTTCTTCTGTGTTTATCTGACACACAAGAAAAATTTTTCTAGGAAATACCACTGAATAGTATGGTTGATTGGAGTAGAAAATATGTTGCTATTAGGCTGGAATGTAAGGCTTAGCAGAAGAGAAAAGCAGTAGAAGGCAGGAAGAAGAATCATGATACATTTGTCATTAAAATACTTGAGTGTGCCTGGAAGTCCAAGTAGGTTTTAATGTCTTTACAATGGACTTCATATGTACACTAAGTGCAAAAATATTTACCTAGTTTCATACTGTTCAACACTGTGCTTATTGTTGTCAATGTGATTTTTCTAATATCAATGTTTCCAAATCAATTTGTGGTCAGTTGGAACTTTATCTTCATCTTATTTGTAGAAGATTATTTTTTCTAGGATTTTTATTGGGAGAGGACTTAACTGTTTTTACCATTTAAGGCTGCATAATGTCCCCAGCTGAAAAATCTTCAAACATTTAGACTACAGCTTGATAGTTCATTTTGATTCCTGTTTCTGGACAAGAGTCAAATATGAGACTTCTAAGCTCAGTTGTGTCCTCTTGCAATAAACTATTCTAGTGTCCTTGTACTAGATGGACTTTGCAATCATATTCTCATTGGTTTTGTTGCCTTTAAGAAGAAAACTGCCACTCAAATTTGCATCTTGTCATTTTTTTAGACCATGTTTTATGCCGAAGGACTCTTTTCTTTTGAACTGCCTATAGGTTGAATCAGTCCCAAAATCAAATTCCAAGTCAGAACAAATTAATAAAAAAAAGCCATGTAATTTCTACTTCTCTTTAGTGTATGGAACTTAACAGTCTTTCCTGCTTTACACACATTGCACTGTGGTTTGGATCACATTGGACTTCAGTGGTATTTCACTAGCAGTAATACATTAATAACAACATAGTTTTTTCCCCTTTCCTGCTAGTATTCTTAGGTCTTTTTTTCAGCTCTTTGGCTGAATTTTACTGTTCAGGCTGACATTATCCTCAACTTTTTGAGGTTAGCTGCATTTATAAATAGGCTTAATAAAATTTGCTGGGTTGTTTCTAAGAATAAAGTTAAAAAATAACCCAAGTCACTGCTGGTTTGTCAGTTTAAAACTTTGGAAATCACAGTTTGTCTTATAGTGATCAAAGGCCTTTCACTGTTCTTCAGGAAAGTGCATTTGGATTTGTGAACTTGAGACAGCATATGCTCACTACAATTTCTTATGTTTTGTTTCATCTTTAACTGTCTGCCTGAGTATTCTGTTCTTTTCCATCAAAATATCTCCGGGTTTAGAGAGTGCACTTAATTGCTTAAAAGATGTGAGGTTTTTCAGTTTCCTGTGGTAAGGAACTTGGAAAACTTACTATGAAAACAGTAGCTGTTAACAAATTTTCAGCTTTGAGCAGCATAGTTAATAGTGGCAGAAGAATTTCTGCTTCAGCAGTCTGCCTAACTCGATGAGGCTTGAGGAATGGTCAGGCTTACGATCTTTTATATGTTGCTCCATAGTTTTTAGTTTGATTTCCTTGGCATTCATCAGTTGAGGATGGTGACCTGACACAATTTGCAGGTGCTTCAGCTCCTCTTGTTGCAGGAGACATAGGGACTCATAATTTACATTGGGCACCAAAAATTTTGCCTCTTGCCAGAGAACTGCAAACAGCGTGTTTTTCTCATTTGTATAGACTTTATAAACTGCTTGTATGAAAGGGAGTAGAAAATGTTCTTTTGCAGTAACTGTTTCAAATTCTAATCTTTCTGCTCTTGACCTGCAGACCTGGAAGTGACTGGAGTCTTGGAGGATCTTCTCTTTTTTAATTCCTTTGGTTCAGTATCTTTCCAGAAAGTCCCGTCTGCTTCCTGCTCACCTGTGCAAGTCCAAGGAGTTTGTACGCAGAGCTAATGCCCCGCTACCAACTATTATTCTATGTGGGGTTTAGGGCAGAGTTTTTGCTTCCTGCTGCTCTGCAGAAGTAGTGTTTTGATCGATAGTACTACACCACCACACCAGCACCTTGTTCTTGTCTCTGCTCTGCAAACCTACCATGTGAAGGTTCATCTATGTGCATGGTGATTCCAGCGAGGTGTGAGATAAGGATCTTGTGCAGCACACTAGGACAGCAAGGTTGAATGTGTCTTAATTTCATCTATATTTATGATAAGACATTTGTTCTGAAATACTTTTTTTCTTCAAATGTGCCTGTTTCCCTGCTTTTACACATTGCCATCTCTTCCTGATGAAGCACTGATCTCTCTAAGGCATAATTTGTGATTGCATGCTTTTGTAACAATAAACTTGCTAACATGAGCTTAAGAATTTCTCGCAAGGATGAGGAAATGTAATCATTTACACATTTCTTCAGATAAAGAGGACTATATTATTATTACTTAGGAAAGTAAAATACTTCTTTAGCTTTTTCAGTTACTGTGGTGTTTATTTTACAGGTTTTAGTGCAGTTCATTTCTCAAATCCTACACTTCGTAATTTTATTACTCAATAACGTAATCAAACTGTGCTGCACTCTCTAATCCTTGTATAAAATGATATGATATATCCTGTCCCTTATCGTATCTTTTCATTGTTATAAATTGCTTTGGAGAAATACTTGTGAGCTATGAGTGATTCCTCTTCAGTGAAAAATCTCTGTGGCACAAGAACTGTGCGCATCTCTTCTCATACTCTGTACATTCCTTTGCTTCAAAAATACTGGTCTAATGATATGTAAGTAATTGGCAGTTACTGAAGTTTCACTGTAAAAGTTGTTTCCTTATCATACCTTTACCTTATAAAATCCTAGCTTCCAGTTCTTTATTACAATTCTTTAATAATCTGTCTGTCCTTAGGGAAGTGAATGCAAAAAATTAAAAATACCTTACGCAAAAAGGTTGAGTGAAAGCCAATGCTCTGTCTGCTTTTACAGCTAATCTTATGTCTTAGTCTCTAAAAGATAGCTACCTTCCATCTCTCAAGCCCGTTTTTATTCGTTGTCTCACTCTGAATTATGCCACCAGCTCCAGATTGCTTATGTTTCTCGGATAGACTCTAATCATTATGGCAATTCTCCCTGGTCCTCAGTGAAATTTTCTCTCTAGCCAGCAAAAGGAGGAGCTTCCCAGCTTGGCAAGATTTATGCTGATCTAGAATAAATGGTAAAATTTTTGTTCCAGGAAGAAGCAGTGAGTCAGTTCTTACTGAGGTGTCTGCAGCCTCCTTAGAACAAGTATTCAGTCTCTCACAGCTGTGCGTTAAAGCAGGTGAGGGACTGAGCACCCCAGAGCTGTGATCAGTTACCTGAATAGCATGTTGAGTTCATTTCTGCTTGGATTTATGATTGCATTTCATCAACATAAGGTATGTTCTTAAGTAACAACCTGTTGCTTTTTTAACTTTAAGAGAATTTTTATGAAACTATTGTGTAATATTATCTGAAAAAAAACCAGACACCCAGCACACTGTCAGCAAAAGCAGCAGCACTGGGGAAGGGATGGCACAGGAAGGTTTCAGGATGAGGGCTTTTACTCCCTTTAAAAGTGTGTGTTTGCTGGAGCTGCCTGGATGCTGCACCTACTCAAAGGAGAAAAATTTGTATCCCCTCAAAAGGTTTTCAACAGCTCTGAGACTAAAAGTGGATCTTCTCCACAAAAAAAAAATATAATATGGTATAGTGATACCTTCCTGTGGTTTGAAGTATTTCATACCCCTTGACTGATAAAAAGCGGTTGTAGTTTCACTGGGAGAAACTTGTTGCTTTGGGCCATCTACGCTGCAGAGAGGGCACGCTGACATACTCGTGAGTAGGCATAGCTGTATGGCAGGCTGTTTTATTAGAAAGACCACAATAATCTGTGTTTTCAAAAAAAAAAAAAAAAAGCATGTTCTTGCCAGCTCCCATTTTCCTCAAAAAAAGTTAAAATTCAACTGTGGCTTTTCAAAGGCAGCTTAACCTCTGTCCAGAATTTGTCTACAAAATATTCTTTACCTTTTCTCCCTCCCCCCACATCTAACTCAAGTAGATGCATAGTTATTGTTCAATATTTATTAAAAAAAGTCTTGCTTGAACAGGTTAGTGTGGTAGTTGTATGGGGTTTTGTGTTTTATTTTGTTTGTTTGGTTTTGTTGGTTTACTTTTTTTTTTAATAATGCAAGCATGTGAAAACAGGTTATATCTGTAGTTGACCCATTGCTCTGTATGATCTGTTCCCTTCCCTGTCAGCTAAGAATCCCCATATCAATTTAAGTTGTGTTCCCCAAACATTCAAGGACTAGAAGCAGAGCACCTGTTGGGTTTCTCTTCCAGACAGTTTAAAGGCTGTGTAATTCTTGATCCATGCGTGCTCAGCAGTGACAGATTTGACAGTTCTGATTTTACAATGCTAGATAAACAAAATAGCCAACAGAGTCATCATAAGCAAACAGATTAGTGACAGCTGAGAAACTTGGTGGTGGATGTACATGTACAGTCAGGGAAAAAAACCCAAACTTTCAACTGGAGAGAGAAGAAACACAAAATGCCTGTGTTGGAGCATGAGATGTTTTCAATGGCTGGTTTCTCAAACCTAACTCATTAAGATTTTGATTGAGGCAAAAACTATTTTACATTCAAAGAGGCTCTCATTGATTAAATTTTTTGAAGAATTTTTAATGGTACTTGGGATTCGTATGCCTTCCTCTGATTGTATATTTTGGATTAATGTTTTTGTGTGGGTCAGTCTTGTGTTTCCTCCCACAGTAGTAATGTGCTGTGCTAGCCAAGTAAAACTCTTATGCTATATAAGGGGGAAGAGAGGTTCCTGTATATGTTACTACATATTTCATATTCCCTAGGTCTTTTGGTCAAAATAGATATCCTCTTAGAGGTTCTTATTTTTTTAAGTTTAGCATACTGGGAAAGTCAAATGATGAGGGCACGCAAGAGCCAAATCATTCATAGGGAGCCTAATGAATAAGAAATGCCCATAGTGTGCAACAATATAGTGCTTCAAATTCAACACTGGAGATTGATAACACCATGAACTGGTAATAGAGCACACCCGTTAGATCTCCTGTTTGTGTCTCCGCCAACAGTGGTATACTTCTTACTCCATTTTCTAGTGTTGGAGGGCAGTCTCGTCTTCAGTGTTCCAGGCAGAAGAATTCTTTGGCCAGAAGACCTGCGCTGCCTGCAAAATCCAGCTATCCTTGTTTTTCTGTCCAGCTGCTCCTTCTATGTAAATCCTCCCATTACTTTTTGTTAGACTGTGTATACACTAGTAATGCTTTTCACCCTTATATTTAAATGTTAACTGCATAGGCTCATTCTATTTTATAACTTTTTTTTTTTGCATCAGTCTCTACTGATATCTTCTTTCCCTTGCCTCCTAAGATTTTAGAGCAACCAAACGTTCATTGGTTTGCTGTCTTCTTGGTTGGGTGATGCCTAAATTTGCTGTGGTGTGCTTCTTGTATTGTATGAGCAAAGAGAGAATTATTAGCTGGGACCCCTGAGCAGGTAGGTTTAAAAGTGACAGTTGAAACTGTACTTTCCTTTTTAATATACCATCAAACTATCATAATTTTGTTTAATTTTGCAAAATAATTCTAAAACTCGTCTAAGTTTTTCCTTTGTCAATGGGTCCTTCTGTCCTGTTTTTGTTGTTTTTTGTTTGTACAGATTTTACTTTGACTGATACTCATAATCTTTTTGTACTTACTATTCTACCTCAGCTGTGAACATGTTCAGTAAGACTGGATTTTATAGAAAATAGTCTGGTCTGCTGTCCTCAGAGATTTGTCCTCTTTTCTCTCAGATTTGATGGCAAATGTTAGTTTCGAAATCTTTCATAAGAAAGAGCAAGACATATCCTGGGGCTTAATCTCAGAGGAAATGTTGCCTTAAGTAAACATTAGACATTTCTTCTTTTTCCCTCAAAACACACATGCAGTTTCTCTAGGTTCCTTTGCTTTTTGATACTCAGACATGCACACAGTCCAGGAGCTGTTTGCTTTTAGTTTCAATTATGATAGCCAACAGCTTCGAAAGCGAGGACTGAAGCTGGGTGGAAAAAATTGTCTGGAGTTTGTCTGTTTCTGTAATGTTACTGATACAGTGAGTGGAAGAATTCAGATCTTGTTACTTATCTCAGGGATGTGTTGACTGGTATCACCTGAAACCCCCTTGAGATCTTCTGGCTATCAGTGCATGAGGGCACACTCCTCTTGTTTGCCGTACTTGGCCATTCCTTGTGCTTTTTCCAAATATGTTTGAAATTAATTTGTCTGTATTTATTTTAACTTAACTGAACTTTTTTGAGACACTTTTTGCTACATAAATCCTACTGTTACTTGCAGAAATCTCACTTCACACTTGGTGATGGGTTTTACTCTCCTAGTGTACTGTGAATTTACCTAGCAATTTCACAAATAGGACTGCAAATAGGGCTGCAGCAGGAGCTTTTCTTCTTCTTTTCTGTTTTGATGTATGGAATGCAATGTAAGTCTTCATTTACCGTCCTCTTCATTTAGTGTACATCTGGATCTATACTTCAGGTGCAACTGAAGTATTTCTTTAATTTTGTTTCTTTGAGGTTTTTTGACCAATTTGGGCATGAGATTTGGATATATCACTGTACTGCTCTTAAGTTTGGGGCCGTTTGGTGGTTGGTTGGTTTTTTTTTATTGGGGGTGTGTGTGTGTGGACATTGAAATAATAAATAAAATGTCTATATATCTTTCAACCTTACTAGAAATTAGAAATGACAGGAGCTGCCACATCCTTAACTTTTGCACACTTTGGTGGTGCTGCTGTTAACCTTTTTTCCTGGTATTTTCAATGATTCTTTGGGCTTTCTTAGTATGGTTGTGTTTCCTTAGGTTGGGAAACAAACTGTGTGCAAAGGCTTTCGTTCATCTTTTTTCTTGCCTTTGTCTCTTGCTGTTAAACGTGAATGGACTGATGGGTTGAAAGAGATGACTTGCTCTTGTGCAGCAAAACAAATAGAAAGCAAGCTGTCAGAGAGGAAGCAACTTGAGCAATAATTCTACACTTGATGAAACGTCGAAGTGTCCGGCAACCCCCTTGGAGTTTGATTTGATGCTGCAGTGAAGTGAGTGATTGTCTTCTCCTGTTCAGTGTAGCACCTGGGCATATATTTAACTGTTTTACTGATTCAGCATTGGTTTGTCATAGCCATGTGCTATTTTATTTTATGTAGGCTCTTAAATTATACTACTGCAGTGAAATCTGAGTACATCCAGAACTTGATAATTGTTTTTCTTCATAGTTTCTTCAAGCACAGTGTGAATGGAGAGTCATAATTTGGTTTTGCTCTTTTTTCGTTTATAGGGACTGTGCAAGACATTAAGGACAGAGAGGCTTATTTTCCATTTTGGACATGGGGTTTTGTGATTTGCTTTGGCTGATGGTAGGAAATGGACTTGTGTTGCCCTATAGCTTCTTTCAGGGAAGTTATGTTTTTGACTGCATTTATTGAATTTTTGTGGTTCCTAAAGCCCTGAACTTCTCGGTGAAGCCTTCACCCCAGAGCAGTCCCTCTCATATCAGATAAAACAAATGATCTCCTGCCTTCTGCCCAGTCGTTACACAAACAAACATAATGTCCTTCATCCTTGTGCAATATTGCAGCCAGCAGTTTGACCATCAAAAACGGAGTTGAAACCTTTATTTTATCCTTGAGATAGCGAAGACTCTATTTTCTTGAGAAATCCTAAAGTTATTCTGGATTTTGGACAGGATTCAACCCACTGTGATTGTGTTATCATCACTCAAAAGAAGAATGCGTTGTGACCATGAAGTCTTTTGAAGTGATATGCTTTGAACAGCAGTGTCATATCTGGCTTGTCAGAAGTCAGCCAGTTCTTTCTGCTTGACCTTATTTCCTCCAAGCCTTCTCTGCCGGTAGCGGAGTTGTCAAATATGTCGAAGAATGAATAGGGCTGTGTCATTTGTCTGGTTTTGGTACTTGAGCCTGTGTCTTATGCCTTGTTCAGTGCAGTGATTATGCACTGGTGGAGTTTGCAGTCCTGAGGGATATGGGTCAGGTGAAGAGTAAAGTCAGGACCCTGAATTTTAGGAAAGCAAACTTCCAGCTGTTCAAGGAATTCGTCAATAGGATCCCCTGGGAAACTGCCCTCAGGAACAAGGGAACAGAACAGAGCTGGCAGATCTTCAAGGACACTTTCCACAGAATGCAAGAGCTCTTGATCCCCAGGTGTAAGAAATCGGGAAAGGAGAGTAAGAGACTGACATGGCTGAGTTGAGATCTGCTGGTAAAACTAAAGGGTAAGAAAGAGATGCACAGGCAGTGGAAGCAGAAACAGGTATCCTGGAAAGAGAATAGGGACACTGCCTGGTTGTGTAGGGATGGGGTCAGGAAGGCCATGGTGCAGCTGGAGCTGAACTTGGCAAGGGACACAAAAACTAATAAGAAGGGCAAGGAGAAGGCTGAGTTATTTAACAACTTTTTTTCCTCAGTCTTCACTGGTGACCTCTGTCCCCACGCCTCTTGAGTGGATGGACTGCAAGGCAGGGAGTCAGGGAACAAAGTCCCTCCTACTGTTAGAGAAGATCAGGTTTGTGACTGCCTGAGAAACATGAGCATACAGAAGTCTATGGGACCTGATGAGATGCATCCCAAAGTCCTGAGGGAATTGGCTGATGTAGTTGTGGGTGGACTGCAAGGCAGGGAAGCAGGGAACAAAGTCCCTCCTACTGTTAGAGAAGATCAGGTTTGTGACTGCCTGAGAAACATGAGCATACAGAAGTCTATGGGACCTGATGAGATGCATCCCAAAGTCCTGAGGGAATTGGCTGATGTAGTTACCAAGCCACTCTCCGTCATATTTGAAAAGTCATGGCAGTCAGGCAAAGTCCCTGGTGACTGGAAAAAGGGAAACATTGCACCCATTTTCAGAAAGGGTAGAAAGGAGGACCCTGGGAACTACTGGCCTGTCAGCCTCCCCTCTGTGCCTGGGAAGATCATGGAACAGATCCTCCTAGAAGCTATGCTAAGGCATAGGGAGGACAGGGAGGTGATTTGAGACAGCCAGCATGGCTTCACCAAGGGCAAGTTTTGCCTGGCCAACCTCGTGGCCTTCTGTGATGGAATGACTACACCAGTGGACAAGGGAACAGCTATGATCTGGACTTCTGTAACACCTTTGACGTGGTCCCCCACAACATCCTTCTCTCTAAATTGGAGAGATAAGGATTTGATGGGTGGACTGTTCAGTGGATGAGGAATTGTTTGGATGGTCACATCCAGAGGGTGGTGTCCAATGGCTCAATGTCCAGATAGAGATTGGTGACAAGTGGTGTCCCTCAGGGATCTGTATTGGGACCAGTACTGTTGAATGTCTTAATCAATGACATAGTGGGATTGAGCGCACCCTCAGCAAGTTTGCGGATGACACCAAGCTGAGCGGTGAGGTTGACACACCTGAGGGAAGGGATGCCATCCAGAGGGACCTGGACAGGCTCAAGAAGTGGACCCATGTGAACCTCCTGAGGTTCAACAAGGCCAAGAGCAGGGTCCTCCACCGGGGTCCAGGTAAACCGCAGTGTGAAATACAGGCTGGGTGATGAAGGGATTGAGAGCAGCCCTGCTGAGAAGGAGTTGGGGGTACCAGTGGGTGAAAAGCCGGACATGAACGGGCAATGTGCTCTTGCAGCCCAGAAAGCCAATTGTATCCTTGGCTGCATCAAAAGAACTGGCCATCAGGTCGAGGGAGGTGACTCTGCCCATCTACTCTGCTGTGGACGCAGTACTCCCACCTGGAGTTCCTTATTGGTGTGAAGGGAGAATTTGAGATTCCTGCTCCAAACAATATGTTGCCCTTATAGTGTCCTGTAACATCTATATAAGGTAGGACATCACCAGGACTCTGTTTGCTCTGTAAAACTGCCTCACTTCATTGAGATTTTTTTTTCTTCTGTCTTGTTTTATATTATTCTGTCTTTAATGTCATATACTAGTCTTCTTGCAGCACAGGCTGATATAAAATTGAAGACATGTAGGTGCATGTAGAGGAAGAGTGCTTTTGGGTTCAACCAATGGGCTGACCACATGCTCATGAAGATTAGCCAGGTTAAACAACAAGATTACTTTGTCCTGTGCAGGGAGTGGTGCAGTAGGGTCTCAGGCCTTGAGCTGGTGTCCCCCTATTGGAGTTTGGATTGTTAGTCTATATTGGGATGGAGGAGCTTGGGTATAGCGGTCACTGTTTAATGAGGTTGTGGGCTGTCAAAGAGGTGACTGGTCATGATTTTAGTATGTTAGTCTGTGCTGAACATCAGGATGGCAGTGGCTATGTGAGTTTTCATTCATCTCTGTTGGTAGCCACAAAATGAACAGCAATCTGTTAGGTTTTGTCCTCGTTACTGTTGTCATATAGATGAAGATGAATCTTATCAATGTGGTGTTCTGAAAACACAAAAACAGTGTCACTGGTTATGTGTCTTAAAATTGGTATTTTTTTTCCTCTTCGTCTGTTTTTTTTTTGTAGTGCCTGTGCAGCAGTATAGAAACTGAAGAGTCTGCAGCTTTAGCTTACACAATCAAATGCATAGATTCTATTGTACTAATTTAACATTAAGGTTTTCATACAGTTAAAATTTAGTTTATGTGTCCCTTTTTTCCCCCCTTACCTAGCTGTGTGTAATTCATTCAGGTGCCTTGAGTATTTTATTATTTGCATTCAGTTATTCTGTTGCTGTCCCCAGTTGTTTC
>NW_009646851.1:2782336-2792473 GCF_000708025.1 Charadrius vociferus | reverse complement strand
CCTCTTCAAGGTTTGAGATTTCTTTGTGCTTCTGTGATCTCATACAATATCAGAGCTATGGAGCCTGCTGCGTGTAAATTTGACTTTTTTTACCAATCTCCTTGAATTTTCATCAACGGCTTCAGATGATTAATCAGCCCTCTGGATATAAGTGTGTGCTGGGTACTAGAAGTCTGTTTGTTCAAAGATACCTTAATTGAAAAATAAAATTTAAAGGGAGACCATATCCATAAGTATAAGCAAGATGGGGAGGGGAGTAGAGTTATGGTTGAGCTTTCAGCCTTCATTCTGGATTTCAAGAGCTCTGAATGCTTCGTTTGTTAGCATTAATGTTGCACTAACTTTGGGTATTTCTGCATGAGACTGTGTGTGTTTAATCAACTAAGCATGAAATCCCTTGCTTCTGTTTGTCCCTATTAAATAGTGGCAACAAAAGAAACAGACAGGAGATGGGTTCAGAACAAAGCAGAAATAATGGAGTATTTCACCCCCAAAAGGAGAGTGAAATGACAAGTACAATGAATAGGCAAAGTCAGACTCAATGGCTGGAGGCAGTGTAATGTGTTGAAAGACTAGTAATTCAGAGATGTTTGCTGCCCAGAGCTTCAATCTGTGATCTCTGGGTGCCACATATACCAGAATTGTTTGGCCACTGCTGCTATAGACACAATATTTAATGCTTTCCCCCAAAAAAATCTCTGTAGGGCTTTAAGGGGACACAGTCTAGGACTGCCAGCTCAAATACCGATCTACCTAAAATCATCTGATTGGGATAGAATTCCCTAAGCAGGAGTAGGACTGGCTAACTTCTTCCCTTAGCTCGTGTGTATGTTTATACATGCACATAGAGCATGCATGCACACATACAAGTAAAATGAAAGCAACAGTGGTGCTGAATTTTGCGGTTTTCTGCAGACTGCAGCACCCAATTACTCCCAGTCTCCTGGATAATTACATCCTTTTTTTTTCCCGAAACTCGCTAAATGCATAATTTTTTTTCAAGATACTGGATTGTTTTGTTATCAATACCTTAAAAATCTACTAGTTCATTCTAAAATAAATAAATAAATAAACTGCCAACTATCCCTGCCTGCATCTTTTTGCTGCTGCTTATAGAATCATAGAATGGTTTGGGTTGGAAGGGACCTTAAAGATCATCTAGTTCCAACCCCCTGCCATGGGCAGGGACACCTTCCACTAAACCAGGGCGCTCAGAGCCCCATCCAGCCTGGCTTTGAGCACCTCCAGGGATGGGGCATCCACAACTCCTCTGGGCAACCTATTCCAGTGTTTCACCACCCTCACACTCACCCCTCATCCTGTCACTGCACTCCCTGATAAAGAGTCCCCCCTCCACCTTTCCTGCATGCCCCCTTTAAGTACTGGAAGACTGCTATAAGGTCTCCCCGGAGCCTTCTCTTCTGCAGGCTGAACAACCCCAACTCTTTCAGCCCCTCCTCACAGGAGAGGTGCTCCAAGCCTCTGATCATCTTCGTGTCCTTCCTCTGGACTCGCTCCAACAGGTCCATGTCCTTCTTATGTTGGGGACTCCAGAGCTGGACACAGTACTCCAGGTGGGGTCTCACGAGGGCAGGGTAGAGGGGCAGAATCACCTCCCTCAAGCTGCTGGCCATGCTGCTTCTGATTCAGCCAAGGATACAGTTGGCTTTCAGGGCTGTGAGCACATATTGCCAGCTCACGGTGAGTTTCTCATCAACCAACAGCCCCAAGTTCTTCTCCGTAGGGCTGCTCTCAATCCATTCTGCGCCCAGCCTGCATTTGTACTTGGGATTGCCTTGTCCCATATGCAGGACCCTGCGTGTGGCCTGGTTGAATTTCATGAAGTTCACACAGGCCCACCTCTCAAGCCTGTCCATGTCCGTCTGGATGGCATCCCTTCCTTTCCAGCATCTTGACCACACCACATAGCTTGGTGTTGTCAGCAAATTTGCTGAGGGCACACTCAATCCCAACATCCATGTTGCTGACAAAGATGTTAAACAGTATCTGTCCCAGTACTGACCCCTGACAAATGCCACTTGTCACTGATCTCCAGTTGAACATTGGGCCATTGACCACATCTCTTTGAGTGCAACCATCCAGCCAATTCTTTATCCACTGAGTCCATCCATCAAATCTACATCTCTCCAATTCAGAGACAAGGATGTCATGCGGGAAGGTGTCAAATGCTTTGCGTGAGTCCAGGTAGATGACGTCGGTTGCTTTTTCCTTATCTAGCAATGCTGTAATGCCATCATAGAAGGCATGATAGGATGAAAGCGATCGAAAAAATGTTGTTCCTTTTTTCTTGCTAGCAATGGTTCTGAAATGCATGCCCATGCCCCAGACAACGTTTCAGTGACTATGCCAGCTAGCTCTGCTTGACCATGTGTTTGTGGTACTCAAATGTTTTTTTTTCCTGTCCTCTCCAACGCCCCCTCTACGTGGCCTCGTTTGGGTTCAGAGTTTGTTTTATGATGCCTAAAAGGCAGCCCTTTATTGGACAGTCACTCATCGAGCTAATCAGGTGTGGGAATCAGTGAAAGAGACTTTCAGGTCCATATCTGATAAGTGTTTGAAGACCAGGCAGGCTGTTAATTCAAATTTCTCCTAAGCCCTTTAGGTTGTCCAAATGGAGTGTAAAGTACACTGGTTTTGGAAAGGACTGAATGCTAGTTGTGAACTGAACAACTCTCAATGTTTGTGGTATGTTTGTGTTTTGGATTTCAGGAATAGCTTCTTTAGTTACTACTATGTATTTCTTGCAGTTTTGTGTATTTTAGGCTGCACTGTAATACATAACAACATCTTCAGTAAAGGTGTAGCTCTAGTCCATGCTTTATAAAGTATTATAGGATGCATTTCCTGTCCATAATCAAAAGCAGAATATAGGATGCAATGTTATTTGCGTGGTCAATGACCTCTGAATTTTCTACTCTCCAGAGATCATGTGCAGCTACTAGATGCTGTGGCCAAAGTTGTGACAACAGAGGTTTAGTCTCTATAATGGATGCTTAAACATCCCTGACTTTGTTAGGGGCCAAGTAACTTCAAGCTGCTGAGAGAACAGGAAGGCAGTGATTGGACTCTGTATAGTGATATTTCCAATGGAAGAGATGTTCGTTGAGCTTCTGTAAGGAGGATAGTGAAACAAGTTTATAAAATTTAAATACATTATTGCAAGTATCCCCTAAAATGTGCTGTAGAATTTCTCTTGTCAGCCAGCATTAAATTTCAGCAGCTTTTTGAAGCTAGAATATTTAAAGCCTGTTTTCATTCCAACCAAACAAAAATATCTACTGAAGGAAATTAGGCTTGCAGAAGGACAAAGTCATAAATATAACAAATTTGTTTGGGGATTGTATCAAATAAAGTACAAGAATGGTCTGGAGGGAGCCATTTCCCTGTCTTCTGGGGTTTTGTGTTTGCTGTATCTCAGGAACTTTCATACCTAACTGTGCTTATGGGGGACGGATGAGTGAGTGGGTGGCAGGTCTGTGTATGCTGCTTTGGACATGCAATTTGACCTGGATTGATTATGCGTTTAATGATCAGCACATAAAGATTGCCCAGACTAAGTTGGACTTAAAGAATCTGCACTAAAGAGATACTGAACTTCACAAAACCAGCCTGCAGAGCCCCTCTGTCACCCACAGAGTCTCCATATGTGTCCTACAAAGAGCAATAATTATCTTTGGCAGAACTGCAGGTTATTACATGTCATCAGGGCTGCAAGAGTGGTGACTGGTTGCCTTAGAACTGGGACAGTGTCTGGACAGAGAGAAGCACAGATTTTCATCAGCTCATCTCTTCCTTTGCGTTTTTGAATATGACGTCAAGAAGTTGTTGCAAAGATGCTGTGCTGACAGGGACAAATTTAATCCTTTTTAAAGACTAGCTGCAAAGGGCCTGACTCACAGCCTCAGGAGGTCCGGTGAGCTTCGAAGAATTTTATGTGGCCTTCAGCCTGATATCCATTAAGTGGAAACTCTGTTTGAAGGAGCTTATGTTGTGCACTGAACTCAATTGGCCTTTCTCACTTATATACCAGAATAGAATGTTTGCTGTGGCTTTGTAGAATCTGTGAGATAAGTATAAACCCACGTCAGTGAATAAAGCTAGGAGGCATGTTTGTTGTTTAGCTGCAGACACACATATAAGGGCAAACCTTCTTGAAAAAAAAAGATTTCTGAGTCAAATTTTAATAGAGGCAAAGCTTTTATTTTTGAAATGCGTTGCCTTTGTTCAGCTTAACTACTACTGTAAATGTTTTTACTCTTAAAATGTTTCCTTTCACATTTTTAAATGGTGTTGAAGGAATTTTGTAACTTTCCCTGAACTTATTGCTTCTTTAAACCAATGAAGACTGTTTTGGCAGCATGTACAATAACTTACCATCTATGCAGAAAGAATCAAATAAAAGTTCTGCATTCAGTGCGCTCTTTTTTTTATAATCATGTTCTCTTTGGATGACTTGCTTGCAGACCCCCCTTGCTATTTGCAACAGTGCCTTACTGGTGTCTGTTCAGGTTCTCTGCTCCTCCAGTAGTCCTCAATGAGAGAACCTGGGTAGTCATGTAGATAAACTAGGCTAAGGTTGTAAAGACTGGATTTCTTTACCCAATGGGGTGATTGGCTTGAGGTTAAGATGAAAAAAAGAGGGATGGCGCTACGTAAAGACAGAATGTGTGAGAGAGGAGCGATTGCACAAACATGTTTTCCCTTCCTTGTTATGGCAGATGTATTCCTCTGATGTGAAGGTGGCAGATACTGGGGAAAAAGGCATTTATATATATATTCGGGTGACAGAGGTCTGTCTTGGATATTAGCGGGTAATTATACCCCATACCTTAAATATAAACTTCTTAGCTTTCCCAGAATGGTATGTTTTTAGATTTTTACATAAAATTTTTCCATATTACATATAAAGAAAAGTCTGATGAACCTTACTAAGGGCTTTAGGACCTTTTGGATGAGCTTGGCCTACTTTGGCAATACTGTTTACGAGACATGAGCAGAACTCTGAAGTAGGCTTTGCTATGGCAACTGGTAGATCCTGGCCAGGAGCTGCTCAGGAGCTGCTCTGATGTTCACACCAGGTGTTGCATGAAACGAGTACAGGAAGCACACTCGTGCATGCCCAACCGCAGAGTTGAGTAGAAGCCATGCCTATCTTACTATATGTGCACTGTTCATGCTATTCAGGAAATAGATGTGACTTCCCTCAATCCCACTCTATGATGTTTAGGTGAAAATTTAACAAGTATTTTGGTGTTTTCTTATAAAGCTGTTCTTATATTTCACTTGAGGTGGTCTCAGTCTATTAATTGTTGATTTTGTCAAAATAGTAACTTGGAAAAATAATTTGCTTCTCTAGAATGCCTTTAAATTTATTAACTTCATTTTTAGAACCTCATTGAATAAACACTTGCCAAAAAGAAGTAACTTCTTTGTTTTATTTTTGTTTTCTTTGTGTTTTCCTATCCTGGCAGTGTTTTAGAGCACTTTGCTGCAAGGGACCTCCACCACCACGACCTGAGTATGACCTGGTTTGCATAGGCCTCACTGGTTCTGGCAAGACAAGTCTTCTGTCACAGCTTTGCAGTGAAAGCCCGGAGAATATAGTGTCCACCACAGGTAGGATGCTGCCTTTATTCCATGCTGTACTGTAATGTTACCCAAAGGTTAACTATTGAAACATATAGCAAAGGTGGTAGGAACTTCAGCTTAGCTACCTTGTTTTTGAAACTACCTAATGGATTGCTTTGAAGCTACCACTACTTACTCTTTCAGTGTTTGGTCACACATTGGGGAATATCCATGAAAACATACAATTTGGAATGTGTTGAAAGTCAAAAGGTACGTTGTGGTGTAACGAAGTAGAACCATTGGAAACATACAATAGCAGTGTGGTGTAGATACACATGAAAAGGTTTCTTTCCTCTCTTTTTACATTTGTTTTTTTAGCAATCTTGTCATATGGGCAGAAAAGAGGAGAATGTGCTATAAAATAAAACAGAACAGTAACACTCTGAAACTTAAATTGTGATTTATTTATTCTTATAGTTGGTCAGTGCTGCCTTGTGCTATATGCTTGCAACCAAAAGAATAACTGTAATGGAAATGTTTATTTCTGGTGATTATCCTTTCTTTTTAGGCCAGCAAAGAAACTTGTTTATGAAGTAAGGGCAGATTGAGATCAGAAAATCAATTTACAAAAAGTTTCAGTGACATTGAGAAAATACATAAAAACAGATAGAACAACTGCAGCTAAAAGTCCAAAAAATTTGAATATGCTTGATTATATAGATGAACCAGAATGACTAATACTGAAAAGAGTATTTTGATTAAAAACCAAAACCAAAACCAAAATGAGAACAGCACCAGAACAAACAGAAACAAACATGCGGAGTGAGAAGAAGGAATACCTGTCTGCGAGGTTCAGAAAGAGGACAGGTTAGGTAATAGAGATGGAAGAAATACAGTTCTGTGGCGACAGCGATTCTGGTTTTCAGTGTATCTTTGTTTAAATTACAAGAACGTAAGGTTATTTAATACAACTGTAAGTAAGCAAAGTAAAACAGGTACAAGAAAATACTGGGTTTTTCCGGTAATGAATAATTGAACAATTACCTTCATAGTGGTGTTATTGGGAATGTTAAAGAGATCTGACACTTCATTGTGTGGAGAAGGTGTCAATGCCTAACTCAACAAGTTAGAAGGAAATTTTAGAGTAATTCAGCCTTTTTTTTTTTTCTTTTTTTCCCCTCTTCTGAGTTTTGTCTTTGGAGTTCACCTGTAATTAGTGGAAATTTTACTTTAACACTTTAGACCCTGAAAGAAATATTAAAAGAAATGTAAACAGTACTATAGATCTATCAAAGGAAACAATGAAAATACGATTAATTTTAAAATGAAATTTCTTACATGTTTCTAGATAGTTGCAACAAAATACCATTATTTAGTTAGGCAACTTGAGCAATGAAAACAGATCCTGGATAAAACTAGGCAGCATCCAAGCCAAAGTTATGCATATCTAGGCTATTCAGCTTATAATAAATCTACCCATATGTACTTTGTCTGTGCTATAGCAGAAAATGTTGAGAATCCAAGAATATAATGTGGCAACTTCTCCACTCAGTTTTCAAACTATAACCTGTATTTTTGCTTTTCTTATCAACACCACTGTGGTCGATTCCAGTTTTTCCTCCTTTCTAGGGAGAGTTTAGGATTTTTTTTAAGACACAACGACAAAAATATTTCATAATTATTCCCTTCAGATTTTCTTGCACTTTCCTCTACTGCATCTAGCACTGACCATGATTACAGTACTGGAGTATCTTATTGGCCTGATCTGGGAGAAAAAAATAACATGTTTTTTTTTAAATGATAACTAATAAAACACATTTTTAAAAAACTTATTTACTCAGTTCACAGGTATGTAATATCACATTGAAACTACTTGTGCTGGATGGAAATAAAATTAGTGTCTACCTGGACATTTTATGCTGAAAGAGCAGACATATTTTTTTCACTATGTAAAGTATTATATACAGTTGTATGTATGCACTAAACATGCAGAATTTAGTATGTAGTGTATTGATGGATTGCTGGGAGCCTTTCACATTCCCTTTCTCTTGTCTGTCAGAATTTTCAATTAAGGGAAAACATCACACTTCCAGAAAAGTTTTTCAGTTTTAAGCGTATTACAGGCTGATAGAGGATTCATAGATGCTTCTAGTGGGCTTGTAACCATTTTAATATATACCACTTAGGTCTGTAAAAGTATCTTTCTGTTAATAACATTCATAGACAGGGTTAATTCTCTAGGTGTAACCTAAATCTGTGAAGTTTAAATGTAAGAAAACAGTGATTTGAATTGCATGTTGTCTTCCATGTCTAAAAATTGCAGAAGGATTACTTCATATTACTGGTAGTCTGAAACCTAAGCTTTAGTTGTAGATACATTAAAAGATGGCTTTATAAAGGTATATTCTGTTCTAACTGCTTACCAGATGGTAGATGGTCTGGATGGAAGTTTTGTGCTGAATTTTATGTGTCCCAACTATTTTAATAGTATCATTGCAAATTTCATTGCTCGTACTGATTTATCCCCCCCCTTATAACTGATATTTTTAAACCTCATATTGAAACAGAATTTCACATGCAAAATGCTGGCTCTTAATGAAAAAATAGTCTTTTCTGAATGTATGCAATTGATTTCAAATGGCCTCTTTAACAAATGACTTAGTAATACTCTTTATTTCTCTTCTTAGGTTTCAGTATAAAAGCAGTGCCATTCCAGAATGCCATCTTGAACGTAAAAGAACTTGGAGGTATGGCAGTTAATCATTTCATTATAAAAACATGCATTGTCTAAATCTCATCATACAAAACTTAGTTGTTTTAAATTTAAAAATTATAAATCAATGTGTTTCACCACAGCAGATAAAGTTCAGAAAAATTGTTCTTTGCAGTCAGCATTTGTACAAAACGTAAAAAGCAGGAGGACTGAAAGGTGTGATGTATCTCCTTAATGTAATTTCTTGGATTGCAGTGGTTAGGTTATGCGGAAATACAAATTGGTCTGTAATTGTAGTACAGTTCACGTTGCAGCTGAAGGACGTGTGTTCCCTGTGTTTATTGTATGTATAAGCTTTTACTTATGAGCACTCAGGTAACTTATGAGGCTCAGGTAACTATGTGAACATTTGGCAAAACAAATATATTTGATGCACCAATGAAAGTGTTGCAAAGACAGCCAAGTTTCAATGGGTTATATTCTTTGACATCTAGTCTCTTGTTGGATTTGTTGGCTTTTGGAGAGATGGTTGTTTTGTGTTTGTGGTTTTTTTTGATTGTCTGTAGACATGTAAGCTATTGGCTGCCCGATTCTGACCCCGAGTCTTAAGTGATCAAGAGGTAGCTCTCTTAAAAGGAAGAAAACACTCTCTTAATGACAGTTCTTGTGGAGTCTAATTTCATCTAATGTTCTTCTCATTAAAAAAAAACAACTCGTAGATCTTCTTTGTTCTCTAGAATTTCTGTAGATCTTATTATCTATGTAAATACAGTAGAATGAATCTTGAGAACGTTCATTAGATTTTCAGCAAGGTTGAAACCTCTCTTAAATGCTCTGGGGTAGAAGTTAACTTGAAGGAAGTTTCATGAGATCAAATCAAGTTTCATGATGGTTGTCTTATCTGAAACTGTTTCAAGAAGGCTTTGAGATAAGCAGATGTTAAAAGGATAGCATTTCCTCCTTGCTACCATTGCTCCATGGATTTAAATATACATGTTCTTGTTTCAGCATGTATCCTGTAAAAGAAGCAGAAGTTTTCATCATTAAAGGGACCACTCCACAGGGATAGTGTTGGTTCTGCTGTAGTGTGTTATCTGCATAATGTGCACTTAGGTCACTTTTTGGGTTTTTTTGGAAATAGGGTGAATCATTTGCAGCCCAGTTTATAGATTCTGCTGCCTAATCTCTATGAAATATATAATTTATATACGTAAATGCAGTTTTTGCATCAAGAATTGAATCTGGGTGTTCTATAGCAGATCACTGTTAAAGTATCTTCTGTAACCTTTTCTGGTCATACAATTTTTATTTTATGCAGGTATGTGTGTTATGAGAAACCTTATCTCAGTGAGTGCTTTGATGTCTCATGACAGGATGTCCTGAAGTAATCCAGAACATTTGATTTGTTTTTTTCACCCATTTATCTCTTCCCAAAGACAGAAGGATTGTCAGAATTTTTTTGCTCCACCTTTTATTTATTTTCCTTTAGTATGGGTGTTTACATGTCTTTACTTAGAAATGGTCTGTTTTTTTCTCTGAGATATCGGAGAAAAATGTTAATTCTGATAGCTTTTCATTGCCTAGGTAAGGGAACTAAGGCAAGCTTCCAAAAGTTTTTCTTCCAAAAGTTGGTGGTCAGCCTTTAATCTTCTAGTTGAGAGATGTGTTTCTAGTTGATGAAGGTAAAGCCTGAGTTTTCTGAAGCATGGTTTCTCTCTTGCTGCTGTATGAAAATAAAGAAAAGCATCTTATGTATTTAATCACTGCTAAATTTTATTTTGGAATTTCTGCTTCTGGTGTTGAAGAGAAGCCTATGTTTTTGTTCTCATTCCTGC
>NW_009646851.1:2754492-2782305 GCF_000708025.1 Charadrius vociferus | reverse complement strand
TAGTTCTCTTCACTGTAGTATAGAGGTCTTGTCCAGACGTTTGATATTGGAAACTTGGAGGAAGGTAGAAAGGCATCTGTTTTTAACAATCACTGCCCGTTGTTGCGTGTTATACCTAAGGCGAATTTCTATATAGTTTTAATTTTTGATACTCTGTTTTAAAAATTTCTTTCAGATTTACGCAACTGAAAGCTTCGTATGTCTTCATACAGCAATGTATTAACAGCCGATACTTAAAAAACTTAGTGCAGAAGTCATGTTGTTCAGTGTTCTTACACATAGCAGCCAAGCAGTTATGTGAAACAGATGCTGACTGCATAGTGTCATTTTTGTTTACTTGAAGCAGTACCCTTCCTCGAGGTCGAAAATAGTGCTAATTTTTACTATTCTGGTTGCCTTCTGGAGCTGCTAATGAAGACAGGTTTTGTTTCTTCATTTCTGTAGGCATTGTAAATTTTCAGGCAAAGTGTATAGAAAATGGTCTCTCCTCTTTTGTCTTTTCCAGATCTCATTATCTGTTTATCAGCCTTTAGGACTGGGGACATAGAGGAAAGTTTGCTGTGCTCTTTTTGCAGAATGTTTTCTTAGAATGACACGATACTATAATATTAAAAAAAAATAAATCATCCTATTTCTGATTATTTTTTTAAATTGTGTTTGTTTCCTAAGGAAAGCTGCCTTCCTACCAGAAAACAAGGGTTTTTATCCAATTTCATAAATGTTAAACATTTTGTTTAAAAACATTGAATTTGGTCCTGAATAAGTAAGAATAGATGTAGCTTTCAAATCAAAGATAGGCCTGCTTGAATTACTTGAAAAGGTGAACTTGCTTTATTTACTGACCAAGTTGAACTGCCCATTCTCTTAAGTTTCTCTTTTGATATACCAATAATGCCTTCCTGCTCGCCAAGAAATTAAAAAAAAATTACCTTTTGTTTTCCGAAATTTAGTCCATAAAATAATGTGTGTAATTTAGATTACTGTGAAGATGTGCCGTGCCCTAATCCTCATTCTTTCAGAATGTACTTTTACCAGGATAACTGGAAATAGCTGAGTAATGGTATAGAAAGAAATTACACATTTGATGATTTCCTTTTATGGTGCAGCAATCTCTGGTGGGAACTAAGGATAAAATTGTGCACAATGAGATTGTAGGGAACTAAGGATGAAATTGTGTATGAATGGGGAAAGACCGGAAAAATAAGGCAGATGATAACATTTGTTGTTCAGAAAGTTCTAACAGTGTTTTGCTGAAAGAAGTTAGTGATACTGAACGCTGAAGTTTATTCTCCAGACAGATAATGAAAATGCAAAGGCAATAGGAAGCTTTTTCTTTGGTTCTAACAAATTCCAGCCTAAAGACACGGTGCCTGAAACCACCATTTATTCAGTGTGTTTATTCAGTCATTTGCTGTTGTAATGCTGTCAAAACAGAGTATGAAGTCGTGGTGTCTGTTGTGACGTAGATACTTATTCAGAGCTTAAATCAAGATCATAGGTCCATTCTGGAGGTCAACTGATAATTTACAGTTGTTTCTTTTAGAATAAGTCTATTTTATAATTTAGTTTGGTATCTTGTAAATGCAGGCTTAGAAGCTACTGGTGAGATGCCAAATACTGAGCCTGGTCAAATTTAAAAGGATGATTCTGGATGTGAACAGCTCTTCTTCTTCTTACCAAGTTTAAAAATGCTAACAACATGTTACAGCGTTTAGCAACATTCTCTGTTTTATGTACTAAAATATATTGTCATATGTTTGTATTACGTTTTTGTAATCCACCCAAAGGCCTTTTTCACAAGCACAGAGAATCAACATGTTGTGAAGTCATCTTTGATACTTCATTTAAGACGAAATGTGTTAAGTGCTTATCAAGAGCAGAGTGCTTAATATTAGGGATGCTCGATTCTACAGTTGGTTGAGCATGCCCAGGAAAAGAGAGATGAGAACTGTCCTCCCCGCTGCTGTTCCTTCTTAAGCTTCATGACCGAAGTCATAAATTCACACTCTTAGGCCAGCTAAATTAATTTTCTAGGTGACAGCTTAAGAACAAATAACTTTAAATAGGATTGGTTAAACAAGGCATGCGTATTTTGCCTTAATTTGGAAGTAAAGAGCAGAAGAAGAGAGAGTAGGAGGGGGAGTCACACTGTCATGCAGTCCAAGTTGAATGGAAAATATGAACCCCTGGAGAAGACGGCAACAGTTGTCAGGTAGTATCTGCCATGTGAAAAAATGAGGGAGGAGGGAGAAAATAATATTAAGCTATTAATTAGAATTTAAAGTTTGAATAGTTATGGGAAACCACTCTCCTCTGCTCTGTGGAGGTAGAGGGGGGTACTGAACACCCTTCTAGCAACATAGCCTGGCAGAGCAGCTAAAATTTCATCTAGTTAGTCATCAGAAAACCGATCCCACAAGTAAATGCCAACCTAAGTCATCTTCACAAGGACCTACTAACACAAAGCAGTAAAATGTCTGTACTGTATTTGACTAAAAGGCAGTTGACACCTCTACAAAATCTGGTGTGGAGCGCATGCAATGCCATCTGCGACATAGCTGCGTCTAACAGTTTACAGAATGTCTTAGCAGATGAAATTTTTAGATGACCCTGATGAGCTGTCCAAGCTGTGAGTTGCACACAGACATTCAGCTTCCGAAAGCATTAAAGTTAGATCTGTTTGCTATCAATCATACTCGGCCTGCTGTTCAAATGTTGCCTAAGCCCAGGCAGCATCACATAGTTTCCTCATTTTATAGATGAGAGAGGTTATTTACACCTGCTTACGGATCTCATTAACACGAGTCCTGGGGAAGCTCTGATAAGGATTCAGCATTAATGATCTTTCCACGGTTCTTTGGAAATACCGTTCCTTTTCTACAATTAGCTTTTTACCATGTGGATGGAAAACCTGCTGCCTATCTTATTCAAAACAAGTAGAAGCCATGCAAGCAACACCTATGAAAGCTATGTACAATATGATAAGCAAAACACAAAATTTCCTAGTTACATTTTTTGTGCCATGGGAGACTGGTTGTTTTTGTTGATGGAATGTGTTGTGGAGAGAGAAGGAGAGCCTCAGGTTTTGCCTCTGTCTCCTGTTGGACTCGCAGCACCATTTTCTTCAGACTGAATTGAAAGGTAGAGTACAGCAGCCTCCTTTAGCATCAGAAATGATACCTACGTTTTATGAACTCCATTGCAAGCAAAAAAAAAAAGTGGTTTTGATTCTAGGTAAAAAAGGCCTTGATTCTTTCAAAGGCTAAAGCAAACTTTGTGAGCGGTCAGCAGAAGGGTTAGACAGACAAATACACAGCTGTGGTAGAGTTGCTGCTTTCTTTATATGCCTACTAGTCTTAAGTGCCATAGAGAAAGGTGCATTTTGAGCTTTGTTTGAGATTACCTGCACTCTTAGCAAAGGAGTGACTGCAGCTCAGAGTAGGATACATCTGAACCTTGAGAGGAAACTTGGGGATGATTTTTTTGTTGCCAATCATTTGTTGCTAGCACTGGAGGACTTCTTCTGTGTGTGTGCCTTTTAAAAAAAAAAAAAAAAAAGAAGCAGGGGTGATTTTGAGAATGGCTGTCATACATGAAGTCCAGTTTAGTGTTGTATGCCACCTGCTGTAAATTATTAAAGCTTCGGACTTTAGGCTTAACTAAATGTTAGAGCATATTGCAGGGCACATATTTTCTTATCTTCTTCTGAAATAACCCATAAGAGTTTTTATGAACTTCTAAAAAGAACTTTATGTTCCCGACTAGAACAAGAGATTTTTGTTTCAAATGGCATGTTTTATTTTAAGATGGTAGTAAAATATGCACACCTAAGTAGATCAAACTGACTTTCTGCAGGCAAGTGTAAATATGGTGTTTTTAAAGCTTCCAAGTGCTTGCAACCTAAGTATTGTTTGATAAGAAAAATAAAAATAAGCACGATAAAGTTATGTGTATTTCTGATTTTTGTATATATTGAATATAAAGGCAGAAAACTTATTCCTTGGCATGTTAGGGCTTTTTCTTTTATGCTGTTTGTTCAGATAGTTGTTGAATCAATGCAGTGAATAGAGCTGATCTAGCAATCTCAAAATGTTCCTCTTCCAGGAAAAAAAACCCTGCCAATTCCCTGCTGCCATGCTTTGTCTATGATTGCAGGAGTGTACTACCTGAAAGGCTAGAGAAAGTCGGCTGTGATCACTTGGTCTTAAACCCTAGGGAGCAAAAGTCTTGAGATTTTGAACCTTGAGAAAGGTTTTGGTTTAGCATCTGTATTGCTGCTTAGGGATAAGCGGTAGCAATACAAAGTAGCCGTTGAATAGTGACTGACATCACACCCCTGAGAAACTTCTGTAACATGCAAAAAGATTTTGTGTTGCAGTTGTCATATTCCTTGGCATCTTTTCACCTTTTTGCTCATTAGAAATGGTCTGTTTAATATCAGTAGAGGAATTGTCTATATATTTTTTTAATCAACTATAAAACCTTCAAAATAGGTAGGTGACTATTTCAGGGGAGTGGATGTTATGTTCGAAGTGGTAGAAAACCTGGTTGCAGCCTGCATCCTTTCATGGCCCCAGGTTAACTGTTTTTGGTGGGAAGGAAAAAAAGTGATTCCCTGAATTTGAGACTATAACTTCTCCAGAGCTGTGATGTATTTTGTGGTGAACAAGAGCTTTCATACGCAGGCTAGACTATCGTGAAGCAAGGACTGTGTGACATTCATTGTGCTCTCAATGGAGACTTGCTGCAAGTTTGACAAGTAACGAATTTGACACCTTTGAATTGCTTTCAGTGAATTTTTTCTGTAATGCTATGTTCCATTTTCCTGAAAACACTAAAAGGAGGGAATTGAAGGTAGCCTGAAACTGCTGTGAACGAAGATGTACACAGAAGTATTCATAGCGGAAAGCAAGTTTTGCAGTTCTGCATTTTGCATAATATTTACAGGAGTGCATAATTGTGCGACCTGTTTTGGATGTGTATAAAAGTACATGTAACTCAAACTCTTCCCCCAGCCTCCAAGGAGCATTTGAGAGAGTACTGTTGACACTGATACAAATCATAAATAGTGTTAATATGGACACACTATACCTTGGATGATAATCAAAAAGGATTTATTTATTTGATACTTAAAAAGTTACAAATGAAACTTTTGAACAGTTAGTTGAATACACCTAGGGGTATTGGTTGACAGCCGGCTGAATATGAGCCAGCAGTGTGCCCAGGGGGCCAGGAAGGCCAATGGCATCCTGGCTTGTATCAGAAACAGTGTGGCCAGCAGGACAAGGGAACTGATCACCCCCCTGCACTCGGCACTGGTGAGGCCCCACCTCAAGTACTGTGTTAAATTTTGGGCCCCTCACTACAAGAAGGACATTGAGCTGTTGGAGTGTGTCCAGAGAAGGGCAACGAAGCTGGTGAGGTGTCTGGAGGACAAGTCTTATGAGGAGCAGCTGAGGGAACTGGGGGTGTTTACCCTGGAGACAAGGAGGCTCAGGGGAGACTTTATTGCTCTCTACAACTACCTGAAAGGAGGTTTTAGCGAGGTGGGGGTCAGTCTCTTCTCCCAGGTGACAAGTGATAGGACAAGACGAAATGGGCTTGAGTTGCACCAAGGGAGGTTTAGATTGGATATGAAGAAAAATTTCTTCACAGAAAGGGTTATTAAACATTGGAACAGGCTGCCTAGGGAAGTGGTGGAGTCGCTGTCCCTGGAGGTATTTAAAAGATGGGTAGACATGGTGCTGAGGGACATGGTTTAGTGGTAGTTTTGGCAGTGTTGGGTTGATGGTTGGACTTAATGATCTTAAAGGTTCCATCCAACCTAGACGATTCTATGATTCTATGAATAAACTTGCCCTGTAGTAATGATTAGGGTGTTTAATTGCAGAACCCTGCTGTTTTGCTGTAAGCAGAGGGGTATTTTTTCCTCTTTTATAAAGTAATTCAAGCCTATTTTTGACTGTATACTATCTTTTCTTTTCTAATAAGTAGTGTGGTTTCTTCCCCTCCCCCCCCAGCAATTTGTTTGTAAATGGGATGTTTTAGTCATGTCACAGGACTCAACCCACTCCAGTGGGTTCACGGCTGAGGGAAACAAATCATACGCCTAGGCAAGAGTCATGGTTCTTGCCTGTGTCTGAGAAAAATACTACACTGAGTGTCACATTTTAGTGGACCTTTTGCATAGCATGTTCCCTTGGTCTAATATGAATTGTTACATTTTTTCTGATATTTTGGAGATTTTTACCTGAGTTACTTCTCTTTCTTTTTCTCCTTTTATCTTAGTTTAGGCATAGACTGGTTGAAGAAACAGCCATCTGCCTGCAAAGCTGTTAGAGAAACATATGATACGAGGCTAACAAATCTAAATGCTTATCTTGTGTGATACTGTTGGTTGATAGAACATTTTGGGTACCAGTTAAGTTTCTTGTTTTATCGCAGAGGTCTCTGAGAGCCTGAGGATGTTTAATGGATGCATGTTGCATTCTTGATTGCCGAAGAACTCGGAATTTCCCTGTCTTAGAAACCTTTGGAATAGATGAAAAGATTATTTCATAGGGTAGTTTGTGCTGAACTGCACCTTTAAAAACAATTGCTTGCTCTATAAGATTGAATTTGTGAGATGGCTGGGTCACTATTCATAGACCAGTGTTCCCTGCCCAGGATAACTCCACAACATTCTACCTAACGCTCTGGAGAAAGAAGCTGAGAGCAGGTTATGGTCCCTGGATATGAAGAGTTAAGGCAAAAGAATATAAGCTTATTTGTCTTGTAGAAATTGTGATTTCCAGTTGCTGATAGTTTATTGATGCCAACAATTACTTGTCAAGTGCATCTGCCAGAAAAATGAGTTAAAATGGCACCCCAAGATATGGACTTTCTCAGTCTTTTTTCTTGTCTGCTTGGTGCAAATTTTTTTATTCTTAAACCTCAGACTGTGATTTCCTCAGAATTGAAGTGTAAGCAAGTTCAGAGCAGGTCATGATTCTAATGGAAGATGCTGAAGGAAATAGCAAGTTTTATTGGACATTACTCGTTGTTTTTTATAACTATGCCACGATGACTGGCCAGGACTGGAGAGAAAAGGACTGATATGCATTGGTGGTATTTATTTTAGGACAGTTGATGTGGAGAAACAAAGTTGAGCAACTAAAGAACCTGAACCAAAAAGGTGGGACTGTAAGGTCAACAAATCAGCATACTGCTTTTCTGGCTCCAATTTTCTGTGTAGGGACCCATGAGCTGCTTCCTTCCGTGTGCCTGAATGTAAGAGGTCAGATGCCCTGCAGTTCACCAGGCAATTTTTCTCTTTAGAAATAGTATGGTTACAAAGATAAGACTCAGGGTCTGGCAGCAACATGTGATTGAAAAGTAGCTGGCTGAAGCTTAGAGTAAATAAGACAGATGTTTTGTTGCTAGGAAAAAGAACAACAAAAAAAAGACCTTCAAAGAACTGATAGTGGTGTTGGCCTTTCAGTTCCTTGAAAATGATTCTCTACCAGTTTTTAAAGTAATGTGATACTTCAGATGCCTGTGACACTGCTGTGTGTGGCTATGTAAATAGTGTCACTCTGACAACTTGCTCTACTTGGTTCTGACATAGACAGCTGTTTGGAAAGACCGGGACATCTAACAGATGCTATGAAATTCTTTACAAGTATAATCAGTAGATATTCTGGTGGTACGGAAACATAGAATTAGCTTTCAATGCACTCTGTTTTCTCTACAAGTAATGTTGATCTTCAGAAGTTGATGATAAAATAAATGAAACACCTGTCCTGTTTGTGCATTGTTACTTTGAGTCTGGTTATATTAATAGAGAAATTAAGCAAGGTCGTTACTAAATCCCATGAGCATTTTACCTTTGTGTAATCAACGCTTTACACCTCTTGCAGAAAAAAACTCTTCAGGTATTACTTCAGTATTCTCTGTAGGATAAAGTGTGTGTTCACAACGTTTGTTAGCCACCAAAATTGTGCTAGGTGCAGAATACAGAAACAGAGTGCTAAATGTTCCAGTGTGGCCAGTACAGAGAAGACAGTGACTCCATGGGGCGAGATTTGAATGCTCCAGGTTGGATGCCTAAAGTATGCAGTATAAATTCATTTTTAGATATTTATTTCTTCACTGTTGTTTAGTGACTGTCTTTGGCATTGCACAATGTATAAATTCAGTGAATATTTTAAGTATCATGTCAATGTTATAGTAATTATGTTGCACTAAAGTTTCATTTTCTGTATACATGTTGTTCAGAACTTTTCTATAGTTGTGTTTCACTAAAAAAATGGAGTTTTATTATTATCAGAACTTGGTATCTGTGTCTACATTAAAGTTCATTTCTCCTTATCTCAAAGTAAGAAGAGTGTCTGTAAAGGATACTTCAGCACATTTTTGCAAATCACTGTCTTGCAGACATGTCAAGTTTTCTACTAGAGTATTTCTGCTGCTGCTGTTCACTTTTTAGTGTTAGTCCCCATGAGTGAAGTGCCAGATTCAGACATACAAAGAATAGCCCATATCCAAATTGTAGTTTAGATAGTTTGACAGCTGTCAAATACGTTGGTTTTTTTTCCTACCTCAGTGTTACAACACATGCTGCTCTCTGAGGGAGGCAAAAGCTTTCTGTAGATAACCTTATTGCTTGGCTTCTGTTGAGATGGCTGAGCGCTGCTGAACTGTGTCCTAAGAATTACTGTGGCACATAAGCCTGTGCAGTCACTCATGTGTCTACTGTTGGGCTCTTCCAGAATCCATAGTGTGGCTGACACAGGAAAAGTAGTTGAAATGAATGCCTTTGCGTGTTGTCACTCTAGCTTCTCATTTACTGTTCCACTCACTATTGTATCACCATTCACCTCATTAAGTGTCTAATTACTTTACTAGGCTTCTTTGACACCTTTTTCCCCCAATTACGAAGTGTTTTCCTGATGGTTTGGAGATGAACTGAAAGACCTTATCATGCTCAGAAAGGAGCAACTGCCATAATGGAAGCTACAGGTTACAGCAAGGAGCTGCAGGGCTAAGTAAAAAAGAATGGGCAAAGATTTAGATATTAGTACCAAGATATGCCAGTGAGGAGGTATAGGATTAGACCGTGTGGCACTGGAAGCACGGTGGTTCTGCCAGTACTCATTAATGGAGCAGAAACTTTCAGGGATGAAAACTGGATGGAGGTGGTTTTTTTTTTTCCAAATGTCAAATTAACATTGTTTATGTGTTGAATTTACAGTTGCTTTTTCTTTTATTCTTTCAATGGTGATTATTTAGGAGAGGAAATTTACTCCATTGCTTTGATCATTTTAAGTAGAAGGGTTATTTTCAGATACAAGTGTTAAATCTGTTTAATTATTCTTGTTTTAATTCGTTCTTATTATTGTCTTGAAAGGGGCTGACAATATCAGGAAATACTGGAGTCGTTACTACCAAGGATCCCAGGGGGTAATATTTGTATTAGACAGTGCCTCCTCTGAAGATGACCTAGAAACTGCTAGGAATGAACTGCATTCCGCTCTCCAGCACCCACAGTTATGTACTCTGCCGTTTTTAATACTGGCCAATCATCAAGACAAGCCAGCAGCTCGCTCCGTACAAGAGGTATGTTACAATAGCACCATCGTGCTTGTTTGTATTTACTATCTGCACACTACTCAACTGCTATGACTTACTACCCTGGCATCCTGGTTAGGGACTGGCCTCCGTTACTCTTTGCTGTAAGTACACAGACCAAGAACAGTCCCAGCCCCTAAGAACCTCGTCCAGTGCACTCTGTGCAGGCTTAGTTGCTCTGGAAAACAGACAAGTAATACTTGGAAACAAGCAGTTCTCCTGCTTTCACCATATTTCGCTTAAGGGAGAAAAGACATTTTTAAACTACTTTTATCAAAAGCTGCTGGGACAGTGATTTTTTTGTTTAGCTTGGGTTTTTATTTGGTATTAATTTTAATCTTGCACTACTCCATTAATCCATTCTGCTTAAAGCAATAGATTGCAGCCATAGGTTGTCGTTTACATAAAGCTTTCTTTCTGAACTGCTAGGTACTGATGTGAGGGCAGAGTTGCAATTCCTGTTCTGAAGTCCTTAACTTTTTCTGATTTCCATCTTTTAAGGAGTAATGTCTTTGTCTAATTTGTAGCTATCACATAGTAAATTATATAATTGTTCTATTCAGTGTACCTTATGCTCTTAAGTTTCTGAAAAATTCACCTTTCCTACATTCCTATCATGTCACATACCTTTGAGGAAATGCTGAAAGTTACCAGTTCTTCATGAGAAGCTCTACTTACTCTTCTGAAGTTGTAGGAAGAAGTTACAATTTGGTTGTGTCATTCTGTTCATAAATGTCATTTAAAGGACTCTTCCTATTAAAGATTGTATGTGAAATCTCCTGTTTGTTCTGAGTGGTGTCTTTTATTACAGAAGAGCGAAGACTGTTTCAGCACCTTACTGTGTTGCTGCTTTGTATTTAAACTTGTTGCTTTCTTAGATGCAATTCTTTGTCTAAAATATGGTCTTTCTGAAAAATGACAATTCAATTCAATGCACAACTTACTGATCTGTAGGATAACTGCGATTTGTACAGTTTAGTTGCATGTGCTTTCTGTACTGCTTTATTGCTATTTATGCTTCCTTTCTTAGCCAAAAGAAATAGAGGATAAAATTTAAGCTTATTACGTGTTAAAAAGGAGAAGTGTAAATGTGACTGGAGTGTAGTGATGTTTTTAATATGAGACGAAAAGAATAAGTGAGAACTGTGTAAGCTACACTGTAAAATGTTTTATTAAATTGTTGGTTCTTTCCTCCAAGAAGCCGTGCTTAGGGGGAAAAAAAAGAATTTGGAGTTAGTATATCAAGTTACATAAAAAGGTAAACTGAAATGACGCAGGGAATAGAATCTACAAGTTCCAGCTCTTGTTCATCTAAAAACCGATTTAGGAAGAAGTAATGAATATTTAAAGGAAATGTAATACGGATTTCTATATATCAGTTTATTAATTTCTTCTAGTTTATTGTGCAATGTAAAAGCAAAGCATGTATTCCTAGACCTCCCACTTAAAAATGATAATATCCTGAGACACAATTGGTTTAATTTTATTCATCCAAATATACCCATGGTGTTTTGATTTTCACTTTTTTCCTAGAGCAATACAGATTACAATTTCCATCAATGGAAATGCTTTTTTCACATGATTTAAGTATTTTTTATTTTGCTACGTTTTTCCTTTTTAAAATGGCCAAATTTGGTTTAAAGTTAATTGAGGATTTTGATTATAAATATCATTTAAGAAATGTTCCTTGTCCAGTTTCATAAGAATGGTAAACACGCCAGTCAGTTTGATTTACAGCAAATTATACATGTAACTCTCCATTTTGCAGTTGAGCCCATATCGGTAGACTTTTGGGCCTGAACTGAATCTTTTGTGTATTTGAAGTTAGCATTTCTTCTCTTTTGTGGGCAGTACCCTCATTTTCTCCTCATCCATCATTACCAATTGCTTGATCTCAGCAGAGGAGATCTTTGTATGCTTACAATAGCATTTAAATATGTTTCTACTGCATGCTTTTTTAAAAAAAATAATCTTTTGGTGTATTATCATAGCAAACAAGTCTTGATTGCTACTTTGAGTCTTTATGAAATGCTGAATACAAGATTTTTTTTAAATGTGCACAGCATATGCATGTTTTCAGAAAAAAAAACCCAAACCCTGTATCAAGAGCTCAGTGTACATTTTTGAAATTCTTTACTTAAGAATAGTGGAAAGCAAAATTACAAAAAAAAAAAGAAGGAGACTGTCCCAAAGTTATTGCTTTGTCCTCGAAAAAAATGATGTCCCGTGTTTGCTGTGTATGTAAAGTGGGAGCCTTATTCAGTCAATTTTGCCGATATTAAAATGGAAATGTCTTGCCTTTCTAAAGGCTTTACTGTCCTGTTGTCCTCATTATTGAGATGTGAAATGAAAGTAAAATGCTGAATCGTAAGACTATTCCTTATTTCAAAAAGAGCATATTTAAGGATTTAACAAAAATAATGTGTTGAGCATTGCGAGTTTTATTAGATATTTTTGCAGAACTAAGTCAATTAATTATAGGTATTTCCTTGCTTTCTTTATATGTCAGAAGACTGATGAATCACAGCTGAAATTTAGGAGTATGTATGCATTCTTTTAGGCAACAAATTGCCTTTCTTTAATGGGTATGAAAGGACCCCTTGGAGTATAATTAAAGAAAATGTCTGAGTTGAGTGGTGCGTAATAGGAATTGTAGAAAAATATTTATCTACAACAAATATCCTTCACAAAACTGTACAAGTGCCAAGCAGTTCTGCAACAGATGTTAGTTACATTTATTGTTGGGAAGTGCAGTTGCTTCGGTTTTTCAAAATTTTATATTTTGTTTTAATGTGTTTTCTCCATGCATTGCTTAGGTAGAAATGATATTATAGAACCTGCATGCTGTAAGTATTAAGCAATGTCATGAATAGTTCAATTCAAAACTGTAATGGCTATTTGTAAGAATATCCAAATAACTTGTTTAATTTATGAAATGTAATTTAACCTAATTGATTTTGCAGGCATGATTGGAGAATATACTTCATATTATTAAAGTGATCATGAAAAATTACAGAAGCTAAGTTGAAATACTAATCAGTAAATGTAATCCTTTTTTCCTGTGTTCAGTTGCTGCTTAGCTGTTTCCTATATTTTTAATGTTAAAATTAAATCAAGAATTTAAATTCTACATTTCATTCTAGAAACTATAAATGAAGATGTAATTTTAAATATTGTGCCTCTTTTTTCTCTTATGTCAACTTCTGTGGTGCTTATTCCACCTTCCTATGTGAAAGATATTTGTAAGTTGTTTTGTTGTTCCTGTGACAGTAGACATACTTGTTTTCAAATAGCTGCTAGGTGATTTCAGCTGAGCCATGCTGAAGTATAGGCTGTGTATATTAACCAGACTGTAAAACTCAGACAATCATATTTGCAAAATAACCTTATTTTAGATTAAAATTGCAATAATGAAAAAGTAATCATATCTAAGTCAGTTCTGAACTGCTATTTTTGAAACCTCCTGAATTAGTAAATAAAAAAAAGTTAAAAGTGAAAAATAAATTTAGTTACTCAGCAGATGAGAAGACGGTGACATATCAGTTTTGCCACTGTTTCCAAAATACAGGGTGCAATTCTAAAACCATGTACCTAATTACGTATTTTGTTAATAAGTAGCTTGCTGATGGCATGCGCTTTTGGTTTTCCATCACAAAAGTGCTTTTGATTACAACAAGTGTTTTTGATTAGTCAGATTTCTGTTACAGGCTTAAAATATTACAGGAGATTTATGGTGATAAAAGCACTGTAAATTGCTTTGCAAGGGAACAGCAGCATTACTGTGGTTGCAAACTCGTTGAGATTTATTTTGAAATGTATGCTACTTTGTATAACAATACTGGAAGCTGGATATTGCAATGGATTCCTGTGATTTGAACCAGTATGCAAACTGAGAGTCTCTTTCCTCCCAGGTCAGACCAATATTTAGGAGTCACAAATAGGATGTGTTGGAAGTTGTCCATAGCCACTGTATTTTAAGAGCAGGCTATGGTGAGCAAACACTCTTCTAAATCTGCTGAGGACTTTTGGAAGCCATGTAGGACTGGCCAAAGGAGAAACCCAATCGAACCACGAAGCTTTGCCAGTTCAGTGGTGAAGCAGCTACATGTTTGGCAGTGTCTTGTTGTTGGGGAGTTTCTTTGTTATTTATATTTAAAGCTGTTTTCAAGATTGCAGTTGGACTAGATGATCATTGCAGGTCCCTTCCAACTGAACTATTCTATTCTAAGATCATGTATGTGAAGACATTCATAGAGTATAACCTTTTGGTGGTTTCTCTTTTAGTTATCCAAAAGTGCAGGCAATTAATAAATTTCTTTGATATAAGTTGCTCACCTCTAGTACCAGGGGAAATCATTGAAGATCTGTTCTAAATTCCCATTTTAAATTAGTGCCCTGATCATAAGTGCTATTTTTTCCTCTTGCATACAAGATCTTACTTTAAAGTTGTGGTACTGATGGGCATGTGAAGCTCCAGAGGAAAGTCTTTCCCATTTTCCTTTTTTCTTCAATAAAGCAAGATTAAAAATATCTTTGAGTTACAAACAATATTTGCAAAGGTAAGTGTGAAAGGCTGATCCCGTGTTTACATAGGTTGTGATGTGTTTATCTATTTGAGAATATTCTAAGGCATTTGGGTTTTGAATCGTGGACAGTGTTTCATTTGGTTTTCTGCTAGCAGAAAAGTGGATGGTGACTCTCCTTGTGAAAAGAGCCACCTCAGGGATGTGAGGGCTAATGTCTGTTACTCTGCCAGTTTCTTCTCTGTTGTTTATGTCTGGAAATAATTTTGTAGATAAACAATGTCTTATTGATGCCTTAAGTGTCTTAAAGCTAAATAACCATCGCAGGAGAATGTCCAGGTTTGTCAGCATCTGTGGAGGCTCTTGCTGGTGCCGGCGAGCTGGAGCACTCCAGAAACTGTGCTTTCTGGGCCTGCTGATGCTTTACAGTCTGAGTTGGCTGCATGTGATAGGCTTAATTCCTGGATGTAATTACTTTTTATTTTGACATCTTCGTACTATTTTGCCATAGTTAGTGCCTTTTGGAGTTTCTGCTAGTTAGAGGAAAATGGTTTCTTTCTGGAAACCCTTTCAACGTACCAGTTATAGATGTCATTACTAACAGTCTGAAAAACTGCATTGAACAGTGACGTGTGAGGAGGTTTAGCTTCAGAGAGTGTCTCAGCATCTCAGCTAACAGTTTTGAGCAGAGAATGCCTCCAGCAGCAGGTACTACAAAAACTTAGTCTGAAACTGAGAGTGAAAATGGAAGTGCTCTCTGCGGTCTGTCCCATCCTCACCCCGGTCGAGCCTCTCAAATTAGTTTACCTATCTGAATTCTTAAAGACCAGCTGTTGCAAATCTGTGTACTTTATGACAGAGACATCCATAGCAAAGTTAAGTTGGGAGCAGATTTTTGGTTCCTCAAGAAACTGTTTGTGAAATGATTTATCTTCAGATTACTGCAGCAAATAGCCAAAATATGGATTCTTACCCTGTTTTGAGATCATAGTGACCTTAATGACCTTAATAATTGCAATCCCCTCACTGCAAATACTTCTTCTCGTCCAAGGTGTATCCCCTGATATTTGAAGATTGTTTTGGAGCTGGACTCCGCTATTTTGAGTATTGGCTGCTTCCTTCACAACTGTGGCCTTTGAGGGAACAGAGGAGTTATTTGTCAGACTTCAGTTATGAGCACATTTGCAGGAGAGGAGGACGTTATTAAACTGACATTTGGGAAATACTAGTTTTGCCATGTTTTGAACAACGCAGAAATAACTCCTATTTACATGTCTCATAGGAACTCCTGTTCTGATTAAAGAATTTCTTCAGACCTGTTAGGAAGATGCTTTAGATATAAAAAGGTCCTAAAATAAAATAATGTAAATAAAATCCAATATAAAAAGATAAAAAATCTAAATAAAAGTAATCTGTGGGTAGATCCACATCCTAGCTAGATGTGAACAGCAAAATTAGCACTGTCACAGGCTGCCCAGGGAGGTGTGGAATCCCCTTCTGTGGAGATTTTCAAAACCCGCCTGGATGCAGTCCTGAATAATGTGCTCTGGGCAATCCTGCTTTAGCAGGGGAGTTGGACTAGATGATCTCTAGAGGTCACTTCCAACTCTGAAAATTCTATGATTCTGTGAAAATAATTTCATACAGTTGCAAGTCTGTGTCCAATGTAAATGTTTAGCAGGTAGTGTTTGCTTTAGTCATTGGTAGCTAGAATGCTCATACTAATAAGAAGTTGCGTAGTACATGTTTATTACCATATAAAAAAATTAAAATGAGAAATGGCATATCTTGGAAGAAGCTGGATTTGTCTGTTGTCTTTAAGTCTTTAGCATGGGAGGAAATAATGGTGAGCAAAAAAGAAATTAAGATGATCTGAAAAGAAATTGTAAAGTCTGTTTAAGGATTTGTAAAGCAATCTATCTAGAATGGCTCTACTTTTTGTGGAGATTCCTTTATGAAAAGGTGACGTGAAGAATCCAAACAGTAAGCATTCTTCTTCTTTACATGGATTTCTGTTTCAGTTATGTTTTACAATAAACAAAGCCATAGCAGATAAAATCCCCAATGTATTTTTATTAGCTTGAAAGATGAATTGGAATTGGTGATAATTTTAGGTGAATAATACAGCTTACAAATAACTATGCTGTATCAATGTAGGTGGCCCATTTAACAGAGAAAATTATATCTCTGAATGGGAAATTCCTAGTCCTGCTCTTGACAAAGAAGTAAGTTGAAAGTGTGCCCCTAGAACCTTTGAAATGGAATGACCCTGCTGAAGATACAGACATAAAATGCTTGAGCACACCTGCATAGGTGCACATACTGCACAATGTACAGGGAGCTGGAGAACAGGAGTAGCTGAGACACAGGAGTGGACATACTATCCACATGCACCAATTTCACAACATCAGATTGTCCTAAGAGAAGTAAATCTCTTGAATGGCCATTGTAGCTAACGGTGCCAAGTACAGGTCTGCACACAGGCTGCATGTTTTGGAGTAGATATTGGAGACTATTGCTGTGTATAGTTTGAACATCAGTAGCTTGACTTTTAAAGAACTTTGTGTGTCTGCAAATAGTTGTTTTATATGTACCTAGATAGGCGTACTTGGACTGTTTCTTTTATCAGCAGTATTGGCTTGCATGCTGGCCTCTGCCTATCCTGTCCTTCGAGTGTGACAGCCTGACTGTTTGTGTGACCCTGTGATGAACTGGTTTGGGCATAAAAATAACTTCACTACTCCCCTCCTTCCTCCTGGTCTTGTTTTCAAACAGACTCAGCTCAAAAGACAACTGGATAAATTAGTGTACAAGTGCAAACAAGGGGTGGGAGGAACGTGAGAGCAGAAGTGTTGCTGGTGCAGAAGAATGGTGGTGTGGACCTCTAAAACCCAGTGAGACCTGGACCTTTCTCCCTGCCACCTTTCTCACTCACTTTTTTTTTTTTTTTTTTTTTTTTTTTTTTTTTTCTTTCTTCTTATCCCACTACAGTGAGCCTCAGTAGAGGAAGGTTATACAGGAAATTCTGAGAAATAATTTTTCCTTAGTACTGAACAATGAAGGTTCCGGAGTAGGTGTGCCAGTACTTCTATGGGGGTTGAGAGAGAGGTATTGAAGAAGCATGTATTTTCACTATGTGCTCTCAAAAGTAAACATCCTTGTTGTATTCCTAGCCAAGGAAGAAGAAAGAGAATGTCATTCAAAGAGAAGTTTGTTGGGCTTTCAGAACTAAACATGGTGACTGTGAAGGCAGAGCATAGTCTATATAAATAAAAAGAGAAGTGATTAGAGAAACTTTCTAATGCTTTCAGATACAAAAATCTGTTTTCATCTTTTAGTAAGTGTTTTTCATAAATATTTGTATACCTATGAGTGCTTATATGGTGTTCATTAAAGACTGCTGGAACTGAGAAGAATGCAACTTTTTAGATTTCTTTCTGAAACTTTTTTTGTGTGTTCAAAAGTTGCTGGGCATTAGTAGAGAATTAAATAAATCCTGAGGCCTGTTGGATACAAATTTGACTACATGATTGTTATGATCCTTTTGGGCCTCTATGTCTGCGATACTGCTGTTCAGAGGAATTCCTGAGTGTTCAAAAATTTAATTACTGTTTGAGACATTTTGCATGAGCAAGAGGTGTATTTCATTCAGAATAAGTAACTATTTCAAATGGAACAAAATATTAGCTATGTAACTGCTTTCCAAATACAACTCTAAAATTTTTACAAAAAAAAGGCCTCAGGATCAGATGAAAAAGAATGGAAAAGTATTTAGTAATGCATTGGATCAAGTCTGTGAAAACTCTGCTATTGTATAATTGATTTAGGATGTGTTTTCCTTTCAGACATATTTATTAGAATGAATTCTTGAGTGCAAGAATACAAGCTGCTGCTTTTTAAAAGATGAGGATATGTCTTTTTTTTTTTTTTTAAGAGAATGTAACAGAATGTCTTTAATACTAAAATAAATTTACTGATGGAAGGGCAGTTAACTGTATTGTGAACCTTCTATTTGCCAAGCAAAAGGCTCTCAGATCATTTTGAGTAGCTGAACTTTTTTTCTCTATCATTTGTATTTAGTACTCAATAGAACAGAAGTAAACTTTAAAAAAATTTTTTTAGAATTTATTATGATCACATAATCTTAGAGTAGGCATGCATTTTATGAAATCAATTTCTGGTCTCATTCCGTTCTGCGGGAACTAGATACTCACACTGCATGGGAAATCATGAGCATCTTTATGGGTGATGCCAGGGAGGTTCAAGATACCTGAACAGGAGAAAATCTGTCCATTTCATGTCCATGTAGGTATTTAAAGTTGGAATTTCATTATATGCCTCAAAAGTAGAAATTTTTCAGCTACATCAGCACTATATGCAGTGTGAAGTAACATAGATGAATATTGTCTGTAATTCCCAACATCTCGAAGAGCTTGCTGGGAACATGTGTTTACAGAGTTTCTTTAACCCTGTATCAAATAGAAGGCGATCAGATTTCAGCTTGGGTATGGGATGCTTTTGGTACCTTTTCAAACTCAGCATTACTGAAGATGCTTAAGGGGAATTTCTCTAGAGTATGAGCTGTAGCATGAGGGGAAGCAAAACTGAAAATTGACGTGGCGTTGGCCCATCAGAGACTGAAACTGCTTTACATAGGTGAGCATAAGATTGCTTTGAGAGGGAATGAACTGTACAGCTCTGGATGTGGAGGTGGTGGCAGACGTGAGACTTCACAAAGCAATGACATTTTTCCAAGTGACAGGAAAGGGAAAGGATCATCTTTGCATCAGTGTTCTGGACACATGTTACTGGGACAATGCTGCAGTTGTCAGAGGCCGAGAAGGAAAGACCTACTATTATAAAGTGCGATTAAATCCTTTCCTATCCATTCTCAATTCTGAACTGTTGTGTTTTTTTTTTTCCCTGGGTTTCCTTCAAGCCATTTTTCTTCTGGAAAAATCTCAAATGCTGTGTGAGTGTAAGCATAGCCAAAAAAATAGAATCGTAGAATCATAAGAATAGTTGGAGTTGGAAGGGACCTTTAAAGGTCATCTAGTCCAGCCCCCCTGCAATGAGCAGGGACATCTTCATCATCTAGATCAGGTTGCTCAGAGCCCCGTCCAACCTGACCTTGAACACTTCCAGGGATGGGGCATCTACCACCTCTCTGGGCAACCTGTGCCAGTGTTTCACTACCTTCATAGTAAAAAATTTCTTCTTTATATCTAGCCTAATATGCAGCCTTTTAGTTTAAAGCCATTACCCCTTGTCCTGTTGTAGGTCCTGCTAAGAGCTTTGTCCCCATCTTTTCTATAGTCCCCTGTAACTACTTAAAGGCCATAATAAAGTGTCCCCGGAACCTTCTCTTCTCCAGGCTGAACAACCCCAACTCTCTCAGCCTGCTCTCATAGCAGAGGTGCTCCAGCACTCTGATTATTTTTGCATCCCTCCTCTGGACCCACTCCAACAGGTCCATGTCTTCCCATGCTGAGGGCTCCAGAGCTGGTTGTTCCCAGGTTATGAGCTTGAGTGTTGGACAGGACATTGTAGATTTTGAAAATGGGATGATCCAGTGATAAGGAGTAACAGGAGGAATGGAAGGGGACTGGTGACAAATTTCTGTGCTGGTTCCCAAGACTTTACTGGCAGTAAAGTAGAAAAGATGAGTAGTGAGCAATCTGGGGTTGAAACAGAAATGAAGAATGGAAGGGAGTTCAGCAAGTTCAAAAGTAGTGAACGGTCCCACAGTTCAGAGAGGATGAGGATGGAGCACTGCCGAGTTTTTGCATAAAGCAGTCCATGAAGGCTGCCTTCTGTAGGGGTGTATGGTGAGAACAATATCCATTATTTCTTCAGAAATCTCTTCTGTCCAGTACATAATGACATTTGGTTCAAAAAGAGGAAACCATTCTCCCATCCCCTTCTTGCAGTGACTCAGCAGCAGATGCAGACATACCCTTGAAGAAACATGAATTATCCACTCTCTAGCATCTGGGAACAATCCTCTTCATAAGACTAGAAGCAGAGTTTTGAATATAATGACATTATTCTAATGATGATTTGTTGATACTGCAGCATATCATTAGTCATGCTGGAATCTTTATAAATGTAAATGTTTTCTCAAAATAGTTTAAATGTTTAGAAAATCTATTACCGCAGTCTGACAGTAGCTTGTTCTTCTGGAATCTGAATGGCCTGAAATTTTGAGTTAGTCTGGAAAAGAATTAGTGAAAGATCATGCAAAGAAAGAAAGAAAGAAATGTATTTTTAAAGAAATGACAAAACTTGAGGAATATTTTTTTTTTTTGGAAAACGTGTTAATGTATTATTCAGATTCACACAGGTCATTCTTATTTTTTTTTTCTACTGTTTACAAGAATAGATTATTGACAGTGCATTGAATAATCTGTGGTGATGCATACACAACATTTCTTAATGTCTTTACTTTTCTCTGTTATCTTTGGTTTTTCAGATTCTGCTCAGATGTGGAGTTGCAAGGGTCATAAATACTGTCTTAAAACTAAAGACTCGATATTCTTGTGTAGGCATTTTTAAATTAATGCATGCTGAAGTACCCTGTTCAAGTATTAATATGCACTGTGAGGCATCTAGCAAACTGTCAGAAAAACCCCCAAACAAACACCCCAACTTGCATTAGTGAATGAGCTTTTCTTAAAAGGCTGCTCATCTCATCCACACATATGTGTAGAGGAGGATAATTGGAATTTATGTATTTGCTAAAATTGAATTATTTAAAATTAAGTTTTCCCATCTGTCTCTCTGTCAATACAGTTTGTTCTGTAAACTTTTTCCAATATTTTTTCATAATGTATTATCACACCATTTGCATTCTTATTTTGTGGGGTTTTTTTTGTTTTTTTTTTTCTTTATGTTACTGTGGTAAGAAATTATTTACTGAAATTGTATGAAAGATTTGAGCATTTTAAGGGTTTCTTTCCTTTGATTTCCTATGCTTTGTTCTATTGCAGTAATACCTTTGCAACAGACCATATGTTAACTACAAATCTACTACCAAATATTCTGTTCTAATTTAGATACCTTTGTTTCTCTTTCCTAATTATGCCCTTACTAGTGGCTGAGGTTAAAGGGAGTGTGAAATTTGAGATACTTTTCAGGGTAGCAAAATAAAGCTCTTCAGAGTTGTAAAAGAAAAGATACTTTGTAGCCAATAGTTAATAAGCAGACTTATCTATGTGATTTTTAAAATCCATTACATAGGTCAATATTGTGATATTTCATTCGTTCTGGGCAAGTAGAGACTATCTAATGTTGCTTTCAAAAGCACACGTGTGCGCAGAACTTTGTTAAACAGCCAGTGCTCTTCATTGAGTAATTAGGTCTGTTCTGTGTATCAGTTGCTATTTTATTTTAAAATATTTTTTTTTGTTTTGGTCTTTGCTGTGGTTTTCTTAGTTGTCTTTAAGAAATTGCTATATGTTCTTACGAGATGAACAGAGGCTGCAGAAATGGTACGGCACATTCTTCAAGTATAGCACGTGCCTGCACATCTGTCATGCACCACAAGAGTTCAAACTGTGTAATTTTGGTTGACTGTTTTTTCTGTGGATGTACTACCTGTATCATTTCTCATGAAGTTTAGAATGCATGATTTGTTTAAATTAAAGTCATAATTGAATGAAAGTTGATTTTAACTACTTTTTTGAATAATTAAATATTTATATGATGGAGAGAAAATCCCGGATATTTTCCATTATTATTTCTCCTGCTAATTTTCTCAAGGTAATTTTGAAGTTTATCGAAATCTTTCTCTTAGCACTTAAAAAATAATCTTAATCTTAAAAAATCTTCTGAAAAACAAGGTATTCCATTTTGAAGCTAAAATGGAGTGTTGTTAAAGGGGGAGAAAAAGCTTAGTATCTTTGTATTCTGATTTATTATACAGAAGGCTGTTTTTTAACAAAAAAGGGCTTTTTTTTCTTTTTTCCCTCCACTATTCTCAGTCTCTTTTGATCATTGATCTGGGTGACCCCACGCTCAGGGGTTTTTTCTTCATTTGACATGGACAGATTTTTGAAGTATAGCTCTCCTTTGGGAACCTCAGGCAGTTCCACTTGACTAACCTGTGATCTAATGAGCAGTAATGCAGGGTTACAGTGACCATTTTGTTTGCTTTGAGGGAGGATGGCTAGACAGAGAGTGGGAGAGAGGCGGTGTCTGTGGAGAAAAAAGATGCAGGGTGATCGAACAGTGTGAAAAAGACTTGTTAGCCCACATTAGTGTGCCTGATTTACTTCACAACAGGTCAGGAAAGGCCAAAGGCAGGGTTGTCATTAAATTGCAAAGTTGAAAATCCTGGTATTCAAAAGCATTCAGATTTCTGAAAGTTGTAAATTAGAAAGTTTGTGGTTCATGTTGAATTTGCCAGGAAGATATACAGAAGTACCAGCTTCTCTAAAACATGAAAGGTACATTATAAAATCATGCTGTAAATATAAAAAGAAAACCAGCTTTTTAAAGTACTTTCATGGTTGACTGTTTTACAATGAGACTGGGTGCGAAAGAAAGGCCAAACACTAACAAGGTCGTTGCACTTTCTTTATGAGCCCTGGGGACCCCTTAATTATGTGCCCGTGCTGCTGATTTTGAGATCTGTGGAGTGTATGTGTGCGTGTGTTCGTATAGTATATGATTTTTATTTGTATTTATTAAATACACATATATATACACATATGCATATATATGTAAAAATAAAATTCTAGCACCAGTTGCCCAGGAATGTAAATTTCAAGTCTTCTACAGCTTAATGTGATTTTTTTTCTCATATCCTTTATTGTTGCTCTTGGAGTGAACAATAAACACTAATGGTCATACCATTGGTCATGAAATGAGCACAGATTTATCTTAAATTTACATTTATAAATGCAGAGACAAAAGAAACCCATACCATTGTCTTTATGTTCTGAAGAATTATTTTTCCTAATAGTAAATGCTTCTTCCTAACACTTGAATTGGACGTGACAGCCTGTCGTTTAGACAGGCTAATATACTTTGTCATCTTTGGTTAATATTTGCAAACTTCTTATTGGTGCTTCACAATTGCAAATAGAAAAAGTTGGAGCTACCTATTTTGAATTTACTTTTCCTCTTCTGTTTCATTCACTTACTTGGCAGTGGCCTGAATCTCCATGATTTGAAGAGTACAGCTACCACGCAGAATATCCTTTGAAGCTGTTGTATTGACAGCCTTTAATTCATAGCAAATTCTTGTCATTGCTGTTTCTGATGTGGCTGGCAGAAAATCGAAGTGCAGCATTTTAGCTATATTATCATTGTGCATTGAAGCAGTAGGTAATAAAACAAATGGGTGGTCTTAGGGGTAAGGTACTTTTTTCTGTCTGTTACCAGAAGTTTAACTAATTGATTCTTATTCCTGCTAGCTGTCAAAAATCAGTTTTCCACAACTGCCGTACAACTGTGTTAACTTTTAGATTGTACTATGTGGACAGAGATTGTTTTATTGATCTTTGTGTTTCTCACTGAGACTAGCAAATATACAAAATTAAATGTCTGAGAACAGCTGACCTGTTTAAGAGAATTTTTCTTATCTGACTTAAGGAACTGTGCTCCCCGTGATCATTCAAATGATTTCATTGACGTTAAGGGAGTGTCCCTTCTTGGTTAAAAGGAAGAGAAGACAATAGGATGTCAGGCTAATCATGTTGAACATTAACTTTTGCCTTTTACTTGCATTGGATTATGTATTAATATGTGGTGCCAGATTATTCTTGGTTTATCTTCATCCTCTTTCGTTTGCAGTGAACGTATGGTATAGTTTTACCTACTGAGAAACTGAACTTTACATGACAGTTGAACATGGGAACCAAAGTACGTTTTCTGTACACAGTGCTGCATTTCTCAATGACTTTCCCAGTGCATCACACGGCTTTTTACCATATTGTATAATTCACTTATTAGAATTTTGATATAGAATTAATTTATTTTGAAACAGTGTAGAGTCCAAAGTAGCTTAGTGGTTACTAGACTTAAAGACTAGTGTCAAAGAATTTTACGAGGGTGCATTTCCATTTTCTGGCTTATTTTAACTTGAATTTAGTTGCAGCAACTTGGTGGAGATACGTTCGAGGAAACTCTGCACTTCACTAGCTTTCTTTGTAGCTTTAGGTCATGTTAGTCAATAGAAACTTATTAGGGCATAAAATGATGGAAAATGTTTAACAAATCAAAATACTGAATCAGAACACACTTAAGCTTTACTACTATTCTCTTTCCATTGACTTTCTCCATTCCCTAAACATTGTCTGTGCAGTGTCTATACACTCTTTATTAGCTCTTCTATTTGATTTAATTATTCAGTTACTCAGTGTGTCTGAATTAAGTCATCTCCACCAATCTGCTTATTACAAAGCATTTGGTCAGTGAGAAGAGACTAACGTCATCTCACTGGACTAATTTTTGAGGGTGTTTGTTTAGGAATCAAGACACTGGAGCAGTATTTCAAAATTTGCTTATAAACGAAAGTCAATCTAAGAGTAGATTAATGTACTGATACTGCCAGTCACAGGCAGTGGAAGAGTAAATATTACTTACCCATCTGAAGAACGTGGTCAGTTTTCGTATATTCTCATTGGTTTTCTGAAAGACATTAATTGTTTTTGTAGCTTGGTGTCTGGAAATTCTTTTAAAAAACACAGAAAGTTTGCTGCCATGTAAACTGTTTTCACAAAAATTTGCCAGGTATTATATTAAAAGATTAAGGTCTTTTTTGATGGTAATACTGTTGCTTGGTTCAAGAGGACTGCTTACAAAAGAAGAAGGGATATGGCCAAATGCGGGCTTTTGGAAAAATTTCCTGCCAGCTCACAATTGCCTTTGAAGAAAGCATTTCATGTAAGACAGAGATGTTAAGTTTTGATATAGGTACTAAAATGCACCATAGAAGTTTTTTCTGTTTATCTGTATGTCGTGATATATAACCTGCAGCAAAACATTATACTTTCCTGCAGGTTAAGCTACAGCTCCTGCAGGTTATCCACTGTAAAATTCTTAATGGTGTGAAGTGGTTATGTTTTAGTCCACATCATAGATGGGATACAGCAGAAACGAAATACAGAAGTAGTTGCAGGTGCTCTTTTACTAAAGAAAATGTGTGCGCCTTCTTATATTTCTCTTGGGTCATTATTTGCATCGCTGCACTGTATTTGAGAAATATACCTCTAAAATTGGTCTAAACTGGGAATGCAGTAGCTAATATGTTGCATAAAAATGAAGCGTTATGCTATGCCAATGGACTCTGACAATTCAGATTTTAGTAACTGTAATATGGGCTTAAAATACTCCCCAGATGTATTTGGCTACCTCTCCTTTTGGAAGTCATTCCTTCTGTGCAATAGGAAAAATCTTGCTAAACTGAGAAAATGAATTCAATAATGCCACCCTTCCCCTGCATAAATAAGAAGGTGGGGGTGGTAATGCTATGGTCTGGGAAAGGAAGCAAAAATGCGTGCTTGGATATCCTATTGCCGGCTGTTGTGAGGAGTGCGTTTGCCAGAAGTTTCTGGCAAGCTTATTCCTTCCAAACCCTCTCCAAACTCTCCAGGCATTTAAAAAGTCTTTTGCCTGTTAGTCACCTTTCACTTACTTGTGGTGTAGAAGGAATGTTTATTGACTGGAGAACTGCCTGTTTTGAAAGCAGGAACATTGAATTAAGTTTTTGTTTTGTTACGTGTTAGTTCATTGACGTTTACTTGACAGCACTGTTGAGATAGGAAGATGGCTGTTAGTGGCCAAACTGGGTCAAAGCTTAAAGTGTCTGCTCTTGCGCGTAATAAGGCTGAGGATTTGGCTGATGTTTTTTGTACATGCAGAAGTCAGCAGATCATCAAGTCCGTGACCCTTGTGCAGGGGGATGGATGCTGCAGAAGTGAGCTGTGTTCAAAGGGTAGGTCAGCGAAGCGACATCTCCATTTTTTGGTAGAACCTGGCTGAGAGATAATTTAAAAATCTTTTACGTCTGGCAGCGGGGCATGTGGAGCCTCCTTGTGTTTGTTTGATTCAGTCATGTTCTGGTGTTGGAATCCTTTTCTGTGTAATGTTGATCAGGATCTGCATAGGCCTGAATCTCCACAAGGAATTTGAAGACGAAATGAGTAGTGTATGTTAAGTATTACTCAATAGAAATGTCATTTAGAGTCTGCAGCCATAACCAGCACCCTGCTGGGGAGGAGACCTGGTAGCTAAGGACTGTGCCCTGAAACACTTATTATAGAAGCCAGTTCAGGCAGAGAGGGATTGGAGGGAGAAAACAGATATAATGAAAGAGGAGGAACTTGACTAATGCCCTGGTGAGAACCATGACTGGGGGGAGATGAGATATGTAGCTGCTTGGATGTGAAATATTTTGCAAAACTGTCCTTCTCAGGAAGATTCAGATTCATAATCATATGTCTCTTCTTTCCACTCCATTTTGTTCTCAGACGCACAAAAGCTGAATCAGAGAGACCTCAGTTATAAATCGTCATACCAGAGACAATCGGAGTTACATCTGGGACTGCACTGTCCTTTCCTTCATGGTTTTCAGGCAGAAGGCTGCCTGGATCTTTTCATGCATCTTGCTCCCTGTACTTAGGTCTCTAACTGAAATAGTAGCATAGTATTGGAATGTGTCAGTATTTTAAGTATTTGCTTGTCATCTTTGAGGTAAGGAAACAGTCTGCTATACATTTTTCAGGAATTTAAGCACTGGTATACTGTCAGAAACAACAACAAAGCTAGTGGCCACCTAATTACTGGTGATTCCAAGGAGATACTGAATCTGAAGCAGGAATTATGGGCTTACGGCAAAAGTTTGGACAAACAGAACAGAAAACAAGACTATGATGTTCTAGCTGGTGCTACCACTCTAATAATTGAATATTTCCATTTTTCTCCTTTTCCAAGATGGCTCTGATTCAGCCATCATCATAGTGCTTTTATATGCATAGACCCTGATATACACAAATTAAAGAACTGTGGTGTCGGTCATAAGAACTGTGGTCATAAGGAATCCTGCACCGTGCATATATAACTCTTATTGTCAGGGTATTGTCTTTTCTGACTGGAGAATTTATGCAAATCATTTAAGCAATAAACCAGTATGGCAGTTTTCTGGTCCTGGGTCTTTACAATGACTTAAACTTCTCTGTTCTGAAAAGTACGATTTTAAGTATTCTGAGAACCTGCAGTGAGTAACTGAAAATTCTTGAGAATACAGTATGTATTGTCTGGGTAATGTGATCAGGTGATGAAGGAAGAGCTGACTTTCCCTGCTCAGGATTATCAGTCAGGGGCTCACTATGTTAGTCATTTGACTAAAATAAGTCAAATTCTGGAAAAATGTGCCAAAGCTCATTACATTACCTTAGTGCAACTGAAAATTAATTTTGTTTTTTCAATTAAGATTTAAACTTTGAATTTATATCCAAAATACAATTTTTAATGTACTGGTATAACCTGTCAGTTTGTAACCTGTTTGACAGCAATAGCTACAAATTATTTGAAAGAGATAGTGATGTTGCTCTGTCACTTGAGTGTTGTGTCATTCAAAACCTTTCTTGACCCTTTGAAAAAGATTTTAATTTATTTGATATCAGTCTGGATTCTCTTTTATTGTAATAATTGGAAATAAATTTAGCACTGTCAA
>NW_009646851.1:2740500-2754480 GCF_000708025.1 Charadrius vociferus | reverse complement strand
TTCCTGAGTTGCCCAAGATGCAGTATCTCCTAATTAGTTAATCTGTCATAAAGGAATTATTTGGCATACTTCATTCATTTCAATATGTACAGTCAGTTTCACTACCTTCTTATTAAGGATGACCGATCTAGAAACAGTTGAGTTGTTCTCTGAGTTTAATGCTTTTTGAGATCTGTGGTAATTCAATATTCCCTATTGGTGTGATCGTTTTCCTCTTTCTTCATTCAGCTATGGTGTTAAAGAATGCAGAAATCATATTCATATCAAATATTTTTTAGATATGTGGAATGTCCATACTGAAGCGGTCATTTTGCTAGTATAACCATGAAAACCATAATTTTCTCTATCTCATAGATTTAAAATTCTTTGTTAGTGTTCAGATTTTTTTGGTTGTTTCCATTTCTTTTGCTTGACTGTATGTTCTTAATGGAGTTTTAATTCCTAATTTAGAAGTATTTCATAATTAGTAAGTCAGAATGTGGGTGCTAATATTCAGAGTGTAAGTGTTAATATACAGAACATAAGTGCTAGTCTCTTTAATTTTGTATTAATAGGCAACAAGTTGTCTTGGCTAGTTCGTGTAGTAGAGTTGCTTGCAAGCTTTCATAAAATTGTGAATTTTTCCAGCGAAGAAAAAGAAAGCTTTAAATCTGATTCACAGTTCTCTTTTATGGACCTTAATTGTTGCTTCATCAGTTACTTTGTTCTTAATTTAGACTGATGAGGCACTTCAGGAGTCAAGTTTATGGGAGTTTTGTGAAGATTGGTGTAAAGTATTACTGCTGAACAGTGTGGCAATCCTGTACCTATTAAAGGAATTTGCAGCTTGAGCTCCACAAAAGACTCAGCAAGAAACCGATGTAGTTCTATAGAAATGCAGGAAAACTACCAGAAATCCTGCAAAACACCACAGGATTCCACAAATTTATAATTTTTCAGCTGACTGCACTCTGAACAACTGCTCTGCCTCTCCAGTAGCGGTAGATTTGATGAGGACCATCAGTTTCACAACAAATCAAAGTTTTCTCTGTTGCATCTTCAGACTTCGCTTAGATGGCCGCTTTGTGCAGTGCTTGGGAATAGAAAAATGTTCTGTTATCTGCAACTTTTGTTGCTGGGACAGATAGGAATAATTATTCATCACCATGATGTTTATGATGTCTTCCCTGGAAGCACTCTGAAAGTCTTAATTTCTGGTGATAACAGGAAAATTGCAGTCTGTTCTTGTTAAGTGAATTTCTGCTTCATGGCTATTGAAAATAGTTGTGTTTCAAAAAGAGTTTGTGTTTGTCACCTTTTTGTTTATAACCTCTCTGATTTTAAATTGGATTTCTATATATCTACCCTTTCAGTACAATACGTGCTGTTCCTACAGAGGAAGAGTTATGGATACCACCATAACGTTCTGTTCATGAGCTATGAGAAACTGAGAATAATTTCCAAAATAAAATATCATGATAATTTCCTATGCCAAGCATGGATCAATACCAGAAACCTTCCAACAACCCCATACTACTTCTCCTTTAAATTGTGTGCTGGGTACAGGATCTTGCAAGGTTTTACTGTGCTATCGCGCTATATTTTAGGGGCATATCAGCTCTTTTGTATTTCAGAGCACTAGAGTAATGTTATTTTTTACACATAGTATCTACAGTTTTGCCTTGGAAGAGCCACGCCACATGTCTCTTGTAGTCTGTCTCTGGGGCTGGCAGGCTATTGTTCGAAAAGACAAGGTTTGGTTTTGTCATGCAGTAATAATCTCCTGCTTGTCTTTGCGGACTTGAGTATTTAATCCTAAATTTACCAGGCAAACAACAAGGGAGAAGAGGTGATGAGGAGAAAAGCAGACTAGAGTCCTAGAAAATTCATTTTCTTTCTTTTTTTCCCCCATGACACTAGTTCTGCAGAGAAAAGAATATTTACAAATAGGGCTGCCAGCTAATGTCGCCAAGCATTGGGTGGGAAGAATGCTAAAAAGCTGAAAAAAACTGTGCTTGCCTGTTTGCTTCCCCAAAAGAGTTGAAATTGTTGGCATTTGGGACTGCTTGTCAGAATCAGAGCCTCACCTGTCTGTGGTGCTCTGCAGATCTACTTCAGTGACCATCACCCCTCACAAATGTGTGTCTGAGATCAATTAAAATTTTACCAAAGAATACTCAAAAAAAATCAGGTACGTGTGTGTCATGTAGTTACTGAATTCTTTAAAGATAAAAACAAAGGCCACCACAGAAACAAATTAAAGCCCCTGGGAGCTGACATGGTTATTGAAAGCTTTAACAGAGCTGCCCTGCCATAGAAACGTGCTTTCCTATTGTCATTCATTTTGGTCTCTGAAAAGGAATTTATGATCAAAGTTTTGATTGAGCACAACGTAATGGCACAGTTAAGCACTCAGATTAGATTTTGGCAAAGTTAGCCAGGGATTTGGGTCTTTTTTTTTTTTTTTTTTTTTTTTTTAACGTGGCACTCATCCTGCAGTGAGAAAAGCATTTTACCCCTTAAAAAGTTTACCTCTTAAAGTAGAACTTCACCTGGGGTGTGGTTTTAAGGCTAATCATAGCTCCATTAAAAAAAAAAAAAAAGTGAAAGAATCTGTTTACTTTGTTTTTCTTGGATTACATTAGATCTGTGTTTCTTGTTTTATATCGGGTACTACTATTTCATGATAAACTCCAATCTAGATCATCATTTGTGGGTGACATCTCACAATGTAAATTAAATAAAACCTGTAAATTTAAAATATTTTTCTTCGTAAGATGCTTCTATGTATATAGTTTCCAATTTGATGACTCTCCAGCAAAATCACTGAATGCCCGTTGTCAAATATTTCAGTTTCTGTCAGCAGAAAGAAGTATAGCTTTGACAATTATTATATTGTAACATAATTCTTTTTAATCATACAAGCTAATTACTAGTGGGTTGGGGTTTTTTTTGATAACACATACAGTTTGCTTTAATAGAAGGGGGCTTTTGGGGGAGAGAAATTAAGATGAGAAATAAGTATTACTTACAGTGGGAGAAGTCATTATGATTATTGAGTTGTTAGGAAATAAAGATTCATTTCTTGCCTTTGCTGTGGACTTGCTGCACAAGTCTACAGATGACTTTGTTGAACGAGGTTGTTTCTGCACTCCAGCTTATGTCCATACAGAAAAGTCTTATAAATGCTCTGGAATGATAATGACAATGACAATCAGTAGTTTTGGATAATTGGGAGACCCAAGTACAGGTGGAAGAAACGTTGATTTCTGTGATAGAGAAACAAAGCTCCAAAGACTGTGATAGTGAAATGAGTTATGTAAACTGATGAGAGGTCATTCAAAACAAGGCTCCAGAAAAATATGAGTGTATACATTTTCCTTAACATACAGTCATGCTGGTATATGTTGAAATTTTAGAAGTAGCTTTAGAAATGCTGTTTCATGGTGTGATCAAAGCAACAAGAGCAATCAGCCTGTTTAAGTTTTCTGTCTTGAATGCCCATGCGAAATAGGAGTCTTTGCCTAGTCTTATATATGAGGTTTATAAAAAGAACACATAGAAGCTAAATAATGGATTTAGAAGACTGCCTTTGGAATGTGTGGAAAGAAAGAAATCACAATAGAGGTCCCCCTCTGCTGGTAGAGAGTTCAATATTCAAGACATTGCAGTGTGTCTACACTGAGATAAAGTTGATTGAGTCTAAACATGTTTATGCTATAAAAAAGCCACTGTTACATAGTATAAACTATTGTGAGTCTACTGAAAGCGTTTTAAAGTGAAATACAGTACAACTGAAGTTATCAAGTTCCCTGACTATTCATTTCAGCTGGCACATAAGTAATTCATGTCAAGCGCCCAATAGTGAGTGTACACTGTATTGTAAATTTGTATTATACCTGACCTGTGGCAGTGTTCAGCTTGTTGTTTACCCATTTCAGTGCTCTTTAAGAATTTTGTCCTGGTAAGAAATCCTTTGCATTTTTCAATTCAATTTAATTAATAATGTGCTTAAAATAGCATCATATGCATGCTTGTCAGGGGAATTGCTCAAGTCTTTTTTTCTGTGGTGGGGAACGCTTTTACCAAATTTCGCATGTTTACTTTGAGTACTCATGAAGAAGAGTGAAAATTTTAGGGGTACTGGAGACAAGAGAAGTAGATTATTCATGGTGAGAAACAGGTACTGTGATCCACTAAGTGAACCAGCAGGAAAATACAAACCAACTAACAAACAAAAAGCCACTTTAAGTGAATCTTTTGAAGACCAGTGTGAATTCTTGCTGCCTAGGGTGTCCCGAGACTGGTATGAAATCTGTTGTTCCAACAGCCCCAGCAGTGTGATACATTTTCCTCTACCAGAGCAGAGATTGCCCATCAGGATTTCTTCCAGCTTTTCCGTTTCATGTTTGGCTAGGTTAAAACTGGCTCTTAGTTTCAGATTTAGTGTTCAATAAGATGGTGAATCAATTCCTTATATTAAAATGTAAAATGTTGTGGCTGGTTATTTATATGTGTGCGTGTGTTGGGGTGTGTATGTGAAATAAAATGTAAATGGAGACTGCTTGTATAGAATATATGCCAAGGTTCTAGGTTCTGAAATATATTTCGAAATGGTTTTATTTTGGTATGGCAAATATTAACATAACTTTAATTAAGAACTTGGAATAAATATTATTCTGTATCTCAAGTAATTCCCATTTCTTATGAATATAATTAAGGTTCTATTACAACTGTAAGTCAAAACCTTTCTATAGTTCATGTGTTCATATACTAATAACAGCATGAAAATGAGTTACTCTGTTGCATACAAAACACACAAAATTTAACTTTTTTTAATGAAGTTGTGCATTTGAATATAGGCGTTAAAATTACTTATGCAGGCTTGATGTTGTCTCTGTACATAGAGCCAGTGTAAATGAGACAGAATGAGGTTTTGATTTCCTCAGAAATATAACTCATAAGGGGACTGTTGATGAGTCTAATATGATCGTTAAGCTAAAGCTGAATGGAATTTCCGATAGCAAAGAAAAGGCACCATCAGCCAAAGGGGTTTTCACCTTCTCTTAAGCAATGGGCAGTCTTGGAATTCTTACAACATGTTTTTGTAGCTTTTTTTACATGAAAAATGATAGACAATGTTAATACTGTCCCCTTTCTTTCCCTTCACCCCTGTGTTGAGTGTGAGTTGAATGATTTTAATGCCTAAGAAAGCAAGTAGGCTTTTTGCCACAGAATCTGATTTCGATTTTCATATTTTTTAAGTACTTCTGGATTTATAAAGGCCTTGTTGGTCATAGCTCAGGCTTTTTAATCACCTAGTTTGTTTAATATAACTGTTGGTGTCTGTGACAAGTATTAATCCATATCTATTGGAGTTCTTCTGTTTTGTTTACTTGTATTAAATTTAAATTAAGAACAAGCAGGACTTCTCAACTTACAGTTTTATGCTTGCCTTTCAAGATCGTGTAACCTCTATCTACCACTAATCTGTTATTTTGTTTTGGCCAAGCAAGTTAGATATGGGGTGGCATATTTTCTCATTAAACTATCACTAACAATAAGTAATTACTGTTACAAATGAGGTTGTAATTGCAACTTTTCTGATAATTTAATTTTTGTTTAATTTTCTTTGAACTTACCAAATTGTTTTAGCCATTTTCAGATAAGTTATGAGGCTAGCTATTCAGAACTTGATTATATGCCTACTCTGTATACTAGATATTAGTATAAACTAACGGAGAATAGAGTTGACTTGAAAATTTGGCTACTCCTATATGCATGGCGAGTTCAAAATTATCCCTGTTTATACAGCCTTTGGCAATTTAAGCAATGTGTTTTGTCACCTGCTTTGCCGTCTCATGAAGCGCTGGAACATTTATGAAGAAATAGAAAATATGACTTTCAATCCTTGACGTCTTTTAAATAAATGCACATATTGATAGTGACAGATTGCTAAACTTGGCGTTAGACACTTAGCTGTGTTTCTTGCCAAAAGTAATCCAGATGTGCATAATTTATCCGCCTGCCATATGTGCACTGACATGTCTTTCTATAATCAACTGTCTGTTGAGTATTGTTAAACAGTTAAATGTTCTTTATCAACTATCTTTTTGAATAATGCTAATAAGTCCTTTATGGAGTTAAGGAGCAGCAAGACCATAAAAAACAGCTTTCTTAAACTGAAGTAAGCAACTACAGATTTTTGACTGTCCAAAAGGCATCCATGTTCAGGAAAAATTCGTTAGTAAAATAAGCTTATGTAAAGACCGTTTTAGGTAGTGTTATACAACTAAGGAAGATGCATATTTTACGTAATCTCATTATGATGGGACAGATCTTTGTTGTGACAGTGTAAAGGAAGTTGCTATGGAGTAATAACATAATTAATAAGGATTTTTTTTTTTCGTATGAGGTGCTTGTTGAAAGTTGAGAATGAACTTAACTTGACAAGCAGTAACCAAACATGTTCTGGCATTAAGTTCAGAAAGGAGGACATTTGTGTCATTTGGAATATTTCATCATATCATTGGAAGAAACAACTCCCATTTTATGGCATGTTTTGTAGTGGGTGTTTGTTCTTCAACTGTTCTCAGAAAGTTATTTTTTGATTTATTGTATTACATGACCTGAATGGAAAATTCCTATGCAAAAAGAGTATCTGTCCAAGGAGTTCACTATCCCAAAATTTTGTTTTCAAGGGAGGCACTGATTCCCCCTTTGTTTCCTATGTGCTTATCCTTTCACCCCATTGACATAACATTACCAGAATATTAACATGGATAATCTGGCTTTCATCAATATCTGACTCAGATCCCAGTGTTCACCTCGGAGGTATATAGGAAGGTGTGTGGTGGTCATGTACAAAATGCACATAGTGTCTCATGATTCCAAGTTTCCCCTGAGGAGAAGGGTGTCTGGCTCTGTCTGATGTTCCTGTGCATACAGGTAAGTATTTATCCCTACAGTTATATAGATATCTATCTGTTGTACATAGGCCTGTCTTTGTAGCAATCTGCTTTGGTTTTTTAACTTCCCCCCCCCAGCAGTTGCATAACTTGTGGCATGATTAGCAGCTCTTCTTCATCATCCTGGGAGGTCTCAGTCATGACCTTTCCAACTGCTGATCTTTGTCATTAAGATGAGAATAGGTGTACATAAGCAGTTGAGAGCACCAACTGTATAATGCTAATTTCCATAAGGTCATCCAGATTTGAGCAACTCGTCTTGGTTTGTACAAGGGGGGAAGTAGAATGCCTACATAATGTCCTGAAATTAGGTTACCACACTAGACGCAGTAATATGGCAAACAGTTCCTGCTAGAAACCATCTTTGCTGAAACAGTCGAAAGGTACTCCCTAGTTTGTAGGACCGTGCTCCTAGTTTGTAAACTTTGCTGTTTAAATTATAAGATTTCAACTTACTTCTCTGACCAATGCATGTTATCTAAATAGAGATACTGATTCAGCATTTTGAGATATTACACTGCTGTAGTTATAAAAAATACAGGTCATGGGGATATGTTATGGCAGAATACCCTCATGGAAGTGCTTGTGGTAAGCAGGAAGTCGAGAGGCTTCTTCAGGAAAGTTTGCTGGGTATTGGTTAACAGTTCAACACGTTCTGAAGTTGCTAGGGTCTTAGTTAAAAGTGCTTGTTGATCATGGATTAACATTGATCCATGCTGCTTGAACTTCTAAACCTCCTCACTAAACCTCACTAAACGGGCCTACAGCTACTCTGCTGGGATCTCTGCCCTTTCAAAACAAACCAGACAGCAAAATCAAACATCTCTGGTGTGTTCTTCATGGCTTCTGGGAACTGATCATCATACTGAGCTGTTTCCTAAAGTATACGATTTTCGTCTGTTTTTTTAAGTTACTTGATGTTTACTTGTCTAATGAAAAACTAGTAGCATGCAAAATATGGAGTAGTGTATTTTCTGAAGATATTATCTTTGTTCTTGATGAAGGTGCAGTTTCTTGCGCTTGAGAAGCACTGTGGAATCTCAGTATTCCGTAACCAACCAGAAATTTGCACCATGAATGGCTCTCTGTTCCCTGAAAGGAAACCCAAACTTACTTCAACAATTATTCCTTGTAATACAAGTTTTCTTCAATGGTGTAAATCAATATTTTTGGAAATTTACATACTTTAGGGTTAGGAAGTGATCTTAGAATTTTCAGTGCTTTTTTTCCCCCCGTTGATTCTTGCTATTATGCCCTTTGTTCTAATCAGTAAAACAATGGGTGTGAAATCCCCCCCACCCCCCCCCAGTTTAAAAGAAAACACACGCATCACCAAAAACCATTGTGATCTGTGATATTCGTTCAGGCAATGTATTTCAGGGATTAATTCACACCTTTATTAATCTGTATTCAGCATTAGTACTTTACCTCAGCTTTATAATAATTTACTAAAATGTACTCTTTGTTATTTGATCGCTTCAGTTTCTAAGAGAACAGTGTCTTTGTAAAGAATTCCAGGTGAGAAAGTATGTGTTTTCTCTTTAGAATATGCTGATATAAATCTTAAAAGATATATTGATGCTTGCACTTTGTGGAATACTGTGATATTTTCCATTGTTCCTGTCTTAGCTAGTTTTATAAACCTCCGGTAAGCCTTCAGCCTCCACAAGCCACTGACATACATGGCTTTCATGAATAAAACTTTTTTGCTCTTATGTCCTGAATTTGCTAGAGCTCTCATTGTTTGCTGCAGAGTTATGCTCCAGAGTCTTTGTTTTTAGTTTTCTTTCTTAAACTGTTTCTGTCTCAATTCTGGGAGCCATAAACTCTTGGGGCGGGGGGCGGGGGGGAAGTACAGAGTTCAATAAATGTTACTACATTGTTATATTACATGACTATCTGAAAATTAATGATTGTGGCATTTTGAAATACGTATCACTGATCATTTAGTCAGTATCAGTGGTATCTTGACCACTTCTAACATGATAGTTTTGTCAATCCATATGTTTTCTAGTAGGCTGATGAAAGGGATGGTGCGTGTCGGGGGGTGGAGATGAAAGATCATTCAAAATTAACCTGGATGTGTGCATGTGTGTATACATACATCCTCCAGACAGTGCTGCAGTGAACATCAACTGAAATGTTGTTTATATATACAGTGCACTGTACTTTTACAGCCCAGCAGCATTTAGTCATTTTAGTTTGTCTCCAGTACCATTTACCAAAAGACTAATTAACGTACTAGAAAAGTGGTTTTGGCCAACGAAGAGCTAGTCTGACAACTGAAGTCTCTCATTACGTTTCCATTTATCTGTCTTGCTAAAGTAGACGAGCCCCTGGATCGACTGTGGTTTGAAAGGTTAGTTGAAAAGATTAAAGGTGACTTGTAAATGGAAAATGGCAACTTTGTGCTTTTGGATTCTAAATACATCTGGTCTAGTGTTCCTCTTGTTGAGTGGTATGTTTGCCAAAACTTGTTGCAGACTTTGTAGAGCAGTAATAATAAACCTGTTCAGAGTGTTTAAAAGAACTTGGCATGCCATATGACAGGTTCTCGAGTAGTTCTGTCAGGAGCCAAGTGTAATGTAATAGACCCCTTTTAAATTGTTGGCTTACACGAAAACTGGAGATGTCTACATTTTCTTCTTCTCTCTCCCCCCTCCCCTGAAGTACAAAAGGCAGATGAATTTATTAAAATGCTTTTTTAGTGCATGTTATTGAGCTGTGAAAGAGACCAATAGATAAACATTATTATAAGTTTGCAGATGCGCTCTCATTTATGCCTGTAGGCAAGATAAATTTATCTACTTATGTTAGAGGAGCCTTTAATCAGATAATCTGTTATTGCAAGTAGTTTAGATCATGAGGTGAGTAGTTTTTAAACAGGCCTTTACAATGTGTGTAGACTTTGCTGGTCCTGTTCTTCATCAGGAGAAACATAAAACACAATCAGCTATAAAGAACACAAGCAGTGTCCTTTTCTCTCTTACCTTCAGTACAGCATATGTAACTGCAGATATATACAATATTTCTAGATGAGTATACATCCCATAAAATACTGCTCATTAGATTATAGAGAAAAGAACAGATCCAGATGTTTGGATAATAACATCCTTCTAGAGAAGTAAAAAAGTGGCAGGAGGATTGAAATATATACAAATAACATTGCATGAAAAATCTGGCCTCATATAGCTAGAGGTAAAGGAGACTGAGATTGTAGAAGAGGCCTACGCTTGTTACATCCAGCATGAATTTTCGTGTGCTGCAAAGATCTGTGCTTTTATAAAGAATGAGTTGACTCACTGTGATGTACACGTTTGTGCTGGTCTTCAGGTCTGGTCTTTATACTGGTCGTATGGAATTCTGACTTTACACAAGGAAATCTGTGGTTTAATACATGGAGACCTTGATGACCTTTGACATCGACATCCTCTATTGCTATACAGGAAAGGGTATGCTTTTCTGGAAGCATCTTTGTCTTATTCAAGATGTGGCAGCATAGATGCATAGATGCTTTAAGTCGTTGGGCACAAATTTACTTGGAGAAGAAATCCTATTTTCATGCCTCTTTCTTGCATACATGCCAAGCATTTAATGGATTGCAGCGCAGGGTTGTATAGTTGAGCCAAAAACTTCTGGGGAAGAATCACGTCAGTCTAGCCGTGCGATTCATGTTGGTTTTAATCTTCTCTCCTTTCGTGTCTGAGTGAGGGAGAGGTCACTGAGTAGGGGATAGATAGCTCAGAAGCCATCAGAGAAGTCCCAGACCTTATTTCTCTCTGGTAATCAGTCTTAATTTTATTTTATTTTATTTTATTTATTTTATTTTATTTTTTTATTTTACTTTATTTTATTTGCAGTGATTTTTGCTTACAGTAGATTTAACAATCCTAATTTTCCCAATATTTTCAAATGCTATCGCTTTCAACCAAGCACTATCCCCTTAATGCTGCCAAGAAAGTTTTTTGTGTAGTTTTTTTTTGTTGTTTTGTGTGTTGTTGGGAGTTTGGCTGTTGGAGGTTAGTTGTGAAGGGTTTGTTTGCTTTTAGTTTTTTTAAGCTGCTGAAAATTCAGCTAGTGACAGGAAAAATCACATTGTCATGCCAGTAATGACTGTTTAAGATTATGGCATCCTGAAGGCAACTGCTTTCCAGCTTAACATAGCGGGGGGACAAGACAGTTAGGAAAGGAGAGAGGAACTTGAGAAGCACAGGAGATTTTAGAGGATTAAAAGAATGCTTGAGGACTGATCACCTAATCTTCTCATCCCAGAAAATATAAAAGGGACAACAGGAGGAGGAGGAGACGAAGCAGGAGTACTAATCTATAGCAACTGCAATTAAGGGAAAAACTATTCATGTGTCTTCTCTGAGAGATTTCTAATGATTTGGCAATCTGTAGTAGTTTTTTTAATACAGTAAAAAAAAAAAAAACCAAACAACAAAACTCCACTATCCATTTCCCTTTGATTACCTACAAGAAATTAATGTCATCAAAATACCCAGGAAAGGAAAGACCAGTTACCGGGCCTCCTATTCTTCTACCTCTCTAACCCCAAAACCTCAGAGTCCTCCTCCTCTGAGTAAAATGTAGAGTACTGCAGACTTTGTTTGGGCAAACTGAGCAAGATTTTGGACTACAGTAGAAATGGCAGACATGAATGGTGGAAGCTGAATCATGAGTTCCAGACTTGTGAATGTAATCCTGTCCATTCAAGAAGTTTTTAGAGTAAGATTAGATATATCTTTCAGTATGAATTTCCCCTGAATTTCAATAGTCTTAGCCTCTCTTAACATTACCTGTAATGGAAATCTGCTCTTCTAAGAAAGGTTCTCAGAACCATTTTTAGGGATTCTGAAAACGAAGTAAAATATGGAAATGTTTGGCCCAGGTTTTAGAAAATGATGGGGGGAAATAGTTTTCTGAAGGGATCAGTCAGCCACATTTATTGTAGTTGTGCAGCTGCTTGGCTCCCCTGCTCTGCCCAGCTAAAAAAAAAAAAAAAGAAGCAGCACCAGACTGGGTGCGAGAAAGCATCTCTGCACAGGTTCCCTTGCAAGAATAAGGATGGGCTACAGAACCAGCCTGAGAGATTTGGGTCCATTGGTCAAAGCCCAGAGTAAATGTTTCGAGAAACTATAGTCAGCTTAATTGCTGTATTATCTCTGACTTCTTTTTTTTTTTCACCAAAACCCAGCTTTTAAAATAGTTTGTCTGTTTTTCTGACTTTCATTTGGTTTTATATGTGTGACGGGAAATAGACAGGAGGCAGGATTTTTCCGGTGGTATTTCTGACCCTATGGTTCTTTCCCCAGGTTCCTATGTCCTTTCTTCTCTCCCTCATCCTTTTTGTCATACTCTAATCTCATTGTTTCTACACCAAAGTAGTACCACTTTCCCAAGGAGAAGTTCCACTTAGTTGCTAGGCTGTTTTCTTCTGGCTGTCTCCTTTGTACAAGAGCCTGCTACAGTGCTGCTGCTTTGGCTGATTTGGGGGAGATCCGCTGTGTCAAGGCGGAGAGCGGGCAGATGTTTCTGAGGTACAGAAAGCAGGATTGTCGGGCTCTGAACACAAAATCGTTCAGAGAATGTTTTACAAGTTCTTCAGATTCCAAAGGACTCTGCAAACCTAATGCTTTATCTTTAGTGTTGTAAAGGGCAAGTGTTGTAATTGGCATTTTCTTGATTCAGCTGTATCACTGTGAAAAGTAAGGTGTTAAAGTGGTGGGTGGAGAAAACACCACTGAAAGCTACTAACCTTTACTGAGACTATTAAGTAGTCTAGTTTTATAGCCAATACCTGGCATCACAGTTACGTCCATTAGATAGGATAAAATATACTTAAAGCTAAATGTGAGGGTGTTTATTAAAATAGAAAGTGCAAGGCAAAACAGTGCAGCTGTTTGCTATCCAGGAGAGTTGCAAAGCCTTGGATACAGAAGTATTTTGGCTGTCATCTTTGCCATGCTGTGGTGGTCTTCACACAGCCTGGGCTTGTTTAGGCGGTGATTTCTTGGGTTCTCGGTTTTTCTGTGGACATGAAAAGGGAGATAGTGCGCAAGTGCATACATGACTACAAATATTTAAGAGATAGCCCAGAATCTTCTGTGCAAGATGGGTTTTGAGACCTTGTTTTTCTGAAGAAAAGGACTTGACAAGGTTTAGAAACAATTAATAAGATATTTTAAGTTTTTGAAATTCCTAATAAGCTGAGGGGTGAAAAAGCTTTATTTTTATGGATTTAGATTTTTTTAAAACAATAAAATATTCCCCCTTTCTAAGGCGGTCTTGATCTTCTCAGCCTCAATCTTTTTTCTTTTAAAAATATGTTTACCTATAATTTATTCATCTCTCTCAGTCAGGATATCTTCAAATCTTGCTTCCTAGGACAGAAGTCATTATTGAGCTGTACACTTGTTTTGAGCTTAATTCTAAAAAATGGAGGGACAGAGTTACAGGCATGATCTGTGTTACTATTGGTTCTGGGTTAGTGAGAAAAAACATGTGATCCAGCCTTGGAACAAGACCTGCTTAACAAGGCAAAAATGGAAATGTTTGTGTACGAATGTTGTGTTTCCCAAATGTCTTGGACTTCTGTGCCTACAGTCATGATCAGGTCAAGAGAGCAGACTACTTTTAAAGGTGTAGTTTCATCAGTCGTCGAAGCTGGAACAGGGGTTGCCATTGCCTGCGGGAGAGGAGGAATGCACTTGGTCAGCCTGGCAGGCTCCACGTAGTCATCTGCCCTGTCCTAGTTGTGAAGCTGGTAGGCAGTTTAGAGCTTGGTGAGGCGTATATGTAATTCATCTTACTCCTTTTAGAAGCCATTCATGTGCAATTACTATGACTGGAGGCCTCACCTCATGTAATTCTTCATTTGCTTTGGCTAGGTGCCTCTGATCCCGTACTCAATCTGCATCATGATCAATATTGCTTCATTTATAATTGTTTATATATAAGTGTACATATATTAGCACAATATTCATATTTATAATAATTATTCAGATATGCATGTACATTCATATCAGCAGGA
>NW_009646851.1:2696876-2740477 GCF_000708025.1 Charadrius vociferus | reverse complement strand
CAGGAAAATATTTTTTAATTTACTTTAGTGGTTAAAAAAATATACAAGTGATTTTTGCATCCATGGCATGTTGAGTAATAGTTCTGTAAGCTCCGTCTCATTAGTTAAAGCAGTGGTTTTGCGACATCTCAAAGTTTCTCTGGTGTTTGAAAATTTCAGCGTGCCCCACTTGTAAGAGAACTTGAGATGGTGTTTAAAATGCAGAATGTGAGTTAGCTTCATTTCCATATGATGTAAAGCTAAGAAAATAAAAAGAATTCAGAAGTCTCATGCAGTAACTGGTTTTCAGTATCCCGCCAAAGAAAAGTTAAGATATCAAGACAGATATAAGATCAAATAATAAATAATGTGTAAAACCAGCCAAAGATGAAAAGTATGTCTGCACAGTATTTTCCAGGCAGCCGCAGGAAGACTGTGACTATGAGCAGACCAGGAGTCGTGCGGTCGTGTTGGTGTGGCACTGAGCTCGGGGTGTGCTGGCACTCAGCACTTCACTGCAGGTACGCACCACCTGGTCTGAAGTCATGAGTTAGCTTTACGTGGTTGAAGCCCAGGCAAAGGAAGCTCAGGTCTGCCTTCAAGATAGATTTTGGAGATACCTACCTAATGGTCATCGTGATGTACTAGCACAAAATACGTATTATAATTTGGGATTATATTTTTGTGCATATTCTCATGCAGCAGAATTAAGATCATTAATTTAGGTGTATCCTGGCCCAACTGAAAGATGGAGCCACTGTATTAATTAATATTGTTTATACATACTACGTAGAGACTTTTTTGACTATTAGTTGCCGAGCCTGTAATTAATAGAGAACAGAAGATTACACTGTATTCAAAGAAACAAATGTCCTGCGAAGTACAGAACTGGCAGATGAATGGCATTGCTGCCTCAGCACTCACAGAGCTGTCACTTGCGAAGTGAAACTCTTCGGTGGTCTGAATGCGGGGCTTGGTACGGCGCTTGCTACTGCTGTCCAGCCTAGCTTCAAGGTGAAGACACATTTTACAGAGGTTGCAGGGTGATTGCAGTGTGAAAAAGTTATTTTGTTTTTTACTTTTCCTAAATGCCTTCTGGAGTTAAAAAAAGTAGCTGTGCAGGATGTTTGATCCTTTGTTTGGGAATTTTAAAAGAACACTGATAGGTGTTTTTTTTAATTACAAATTTTCTTGGTGCTTTTTGGAAGTTGTCTTTATGTTTGGAAAAAACAGTAATTCCTGTTTGCAAAGAGTTTTAATGCTGCTGGGCTTGTGCTGGGTTTAGCAGCCTTGACAATATTTGCACAGAGGTGACCAAAATCTGGAGATGAACATTTAGGGAATGAGTGTTGTGTTACATTAATTGATCTAGTTTGCTGTCATGCAGCATCACTGCAAACATAGGTGCCTTGTGATGTGATGGGCAGCCTGCAAATAGCTAATTGACTCTGATCTCTGTTAATTAGTGCAAGTAAATCTTATAATGAAGCTTTGAAGAGATCATCTGAAGTAGATGAAAGCTGAGGCTTTACTCAGTGTCAGGGCCTTGATGTTAATTATTGAGTCCTGTGACCCAGCAAAAGGAAGATTCACTGATAAGGTGGTCTTAACATAGGGACTTCTACTGTTGTGGTATTTACAATTTGCATGAATTGTGTCACCACCTCTGTTTCACTATTGCTGTACTTCAGCACAGAACTTAAAATAATTACACTGAAACCTGAGGAATGGCACCCCTGTCTTGTGCTTAAGACACAGTTTAAATACAGAAGTTAGCTTTTCTAATATAAAGAAAAATTAAAATCTTATAACAGTGTATTTATACGAAAACAGCACTTTTTTGAACATAGAAATTATTCTTCGTTTACTGAAAAAGCCCTTGACTATTTTTCCTCCCATGAAATATGAGATTAACAGTGTCGGACAGTAGACTGATCATGTTTCTTTTTTATCAGCCTGACCTTTTAGGTGTAGGGAGTAATACTTTGTAAGCTAAGGTATTAGTTAATTATTTTTTAATGCTGTATAATTTGTTTATTCTATGAAAATACATATTCCAAGTTTTATAAATGAGTCACATAATGTTAAAAAATTCCTATAAACTGTTGTTCAAGTGTCAAATTTCAATGATCAGAAAGACTAAAATGTAAATTGGTTCACTCTCAATCCCAAATAGACATTGTGATGGAAAACTTTTATAGGCTTTGATGAATTTAAAGGGTTTATATATTTCCTAGAAATACAAATTAATAAGGATGAGAAAGACCGAGTGTTATAATGTAAACGGGAAAGACTGTAGGTCATCTTCACTGGAAACTCCTGATGATAGGTGGTGTTTGCTCTCTGTGACCTAGTAATTTGAAACGGAAATTTTTTGTGAATCTAGTTGTGTCTTCTTTATAGAGGCTTAATTGGTGCATGCTAGACAGCAGAAGATTAGGCTTGCAACTCTGGAGTTAAACACTTTTTGATAGTGGCTGTCCGATCAGGCTTGTTGCATTCTTTCACTAAAATAGAGTGACTGTGTTAAATTAGAGATGGCCACATGAGATACTCTTGGAGTTTCAGGGTTTTTTCAGGATTTTATATTCACTGCAGATGTCAAAGGAGAAAGTTGTTCCAGAAGAGTTAGATAGTAAGAACAATTTTAATGGACTCGGCTTTTTGAAAGGATTTATTTTTAAACCTATTTAGAGTAATGTCATGATGTAATTTATGAAATTGCATTGCTGTGTAGAAATGACCTTTGAAACTAAGTTCTCGACACTCATTGATAGAAGGTGGGTTAAAGGACCCAATTGCTAGCTATGGAATTGGTCCTAATTTTCAGGTATAATAAAAGATGAATTGTGTATTTTGTTAGTCTGGGAATTGGAAATATGTGATAAAATCAGTGCTTGCTTCAAGATAACTTTAATACACAGAAGTTGTTTATTCATCTTACACCTATAGAAGATGAGGGGTGTATTTACCAAATAACTATGTTAAAATAATCTTTATTGTAATATGTAAAAAAATTGGGGGGGTTACGTTGATTAATACTAGGAGGCAGTGCTCATGAAGGTGGCTAGCAATAGGAAAACACTTGCACAGAATAGTAGATAATGTTGGTAATTAGAATGATTTCTTGCACACTATTTATAATTCCCACCATATTACAGATAAAGGGCCTCACTGTAGGAGATTTTTAGATGTTTAAAAATGCTGGAGAAATTTGCCTTCCAAGCATGCAAAATTTGCTAAAGAAAACTGAGTTTATGTAAGTTAATTAAGCTAGTTTGTGTGGAATAGGTTATAATCAATGACAACAATAGAGATCTGCCAAAATGAGGCAGTGGAATTTCCTAGTATGGTGGACAATCTTATACAGTGCAGAAATGTGGAAACTCCTGCTTTATTCTGCTTTGTCATAAATTGCATTATAAATTAAAAGAGTGCAGCCTTAAGGAATGTCATCGAATACGGCCCAAGTTACATACCTGAACTGTATGCGGAAGGACAGAGAAATGCCCCCAGCAAAAACGTGTTTTTGTGAAATGCATGATTTAAGTGAGTCAGCCATAGCTGTGAGTGTTTCCTTTTGTTCCGTGATGTGAGATGTGCCTTTCACTGATGCTACACCTTCATCAGATCTAGGAGCTTGCAATGAGATGGTTATGATTATTTCCTCATTGTTCTTGGCTGATGACTAGAGTATCATTTGTCCCCAACTTGTTCTTGGTATGTGTTTGCCAGGCTGAGGAAACAGGGTAGGATAGGACAACTCCCCCAAAGCAGGACAAACATGTCATCTGATGTGGGAGAGTACAGTAATCATGTTAAGTAGAATAACCATGTAAGTTACCAACACAGGGGTAGGGTAGTTTCTTTGCCTCTCTGCACTGTATGGATGGAAAACTTCAGATTTTAACTAAACCCTCTCCTCAGAGATACAAACAGTTTTTAATATGCCATTCCTTACATCCCTTCTTACTGCAGAAACAAAATAGTATCTGTGTCCTCAGCTTTGGCGCCAATTTTGCCTGGTTTTATTTGTTGGACTATTTCCTCTGTACCAGCTGAAGACGGTTTGATGGGTTGCGGTTTCTGTCTGTGTAGATGCAGACTGGACCTGGAAACATTTTGAATTTCCTTAGCTATGTCCAAACTAAAAGTTTTACAGAAAATTATCCTGATTAACTTGATGCCAGAACCAGTGAGCTAATTAATGGATGCTCTTTGGTAGTCAGTGTTCCAGGGATCATTCCCAAAAGGCAGTTTCTTTAAGGCCACTCCGTTTTGCAGACTAGGAGAGTTTGCCAGCCTAGGCACATTTCATTTTGTACCAGTGGGTCTCAGTTACCTGGAAAATATACCCATGGACATGTTTAATTTACTGTTACAGATGTATCGGAAAAGTTTGTTGTAAAGGAACCATTTTGGCTAAATAATTACTATGTGAAACTCTTCCATGCTTGGTGACAGCAAACTGGTAGTCACTAGCAAATTCATAGAATCATAGAATACTTTGGGTTGGAGGGGACCTTTAAAGGTCATCTAGTCCAATCCCCCTGCAATGAGCAGGGACATCTTCAACTAGATCAGGGTGCTCAGAGGCGCATCTTCTGTTTTTGTGACAGACAGCTCCATGGGCGTGGGCGAAACTGCTCATGTGTGCTGAACTGTATAGGCAGCAGTGCATACAGAGTGCTGCTCTTCTAACCTACAGGACTCTTGCATGAGTGCTGTTGTCCTCTCAACTCATTGCTCACTTTAGTTCAAGTTTTCCCCCTTTGGTTGTCATATGGTTATCAGAATTCATGCATCCCAATTCAGATAAGCATAGAAATACTGATTTCTGAAACCCCTTCATACAAATATTTACTTTTTAATTAACCTATGAAAGATTTGTTTCAAATACATTAGACTTAAAGTATAAAGACTATTTTAAAAACTCTTGGAGATAAAGTATTTTAAAATATTAAACTTGTGAGCATTCTAAACAGCTTCTAAACCAAAAAAAGTGGATGTGCATAGGTATTTGCTTTCTTGTTTCTTATTTATAGGAATGCAAGTAGCAGTAGGGCTTGAGCTCTTCTGTACTTTTGCATGAGAACTAGGGTTCTGTCCAATTACTTTCAGTGCCTTGGCTGTAAAAGGTACTGCTGGCTTGGGCTCTAAACTCTAAATAGGACCATTGTAATTAAATTGGTCTTTGTGCAAGTCTTATGTAAGCAAGAGTTAAGTCTTTGGTGTAATATAGCACCAGTTAGAAGTAAACAGGCTATGATTTCAGTGCTAGACACTGCCTTAAGGCAGAAGAAATTACACTGTCATGCAGAGGATATGTAGCTGCTGCTATTTTGGTGTTTGATTTCTTCATTGTCACATAGTTGAAAGCTATCCAGGAAAGGAAGAAGTATAAACTCACAAGGGAAGAAAATGACCAGCTTATGGAGGATATAGGGGTGAGGAATAGCATATATACTTAAGAGTCATTTGTAGAACTTGCAGCTTGAGTCTATGTATCAGTTCATTCTTCGTGAAAGTACTGGCTCTCAAGAATAAAATGCTTCAAAAATTGGCAATTATCAAAGATGTAAAGGGTTAAATGCTGCTGACATGTTTTAGCAATCAGTCATGGAATTGGTTATCATCTGACTGACAGAAGTGCACTTCCCCCTGTTAAAAACGTATATTTTAGTAATAGGTATGGTTTTTAATATACAACAGTAGCTGTCTCAAGTTTTGAAGAAAATTACTGGATGTATCCAACGTTGGAAAAGGCTTGTTTGTAACAGCATATGAAAATATGTAGACATCACCTGTGTCATTGTCTGCTTCTCCGAAGGAGTCAGGGTTTTTTAGTCCTAAATTTAAAAGTTGGAGATACGCAATTTATTAAAACATTCCTTCGAGTATAATGCTGCTACGGCTAATGAATGAGCGAGTGGCTAAGAAACTTCTCGGAATATATCCATAACAAGTTCTAAAAAACTTGGGAGGTATTAGCACAAGGCATATGTAATTGAAGCCTTCAGAAAGTATTAGAAAATCCTGATAATAGCTGCCAATAAATCTCAGTTGGGAAGCCAAACATCTCTGACCTATCCAAGAACGAAGTACAATCATCCTCAACAGTATTCAAAATCACCTTGCATGTCTTGCCCAGACGCTTTCAAACATCTCAGTGCCAGGACAATAAATGCCTACATTCTTGCATACAAATTGACCCCCTGTTAGGATGCCGGGACTGATTTGTGAGGAATGAGTAGCACGGCTTAATATATATATAGCTTAGGTACATGTAGACTAAGAAGGAAAGATCTGTCTATACATTATTGAAGAATATTAAGGAAGGGAAGGGATTGTTCTGATGTGTGTAGTGATTGAAATCAGTATTGATGACATTAAATGATGGGAAGAAACTTGAAGCTATCATTATTTTGTGGGATTCTTCTCTCAAATGATACTGAAGGCATTGGAAGAGAAATGGTATAAAGCGCTATAAAATTAGAGCAGGACAAGTACTAGAACCTTCTTGTAAGAAGTTGTCTTGTATTGGGAAGGTGACACACACACAAAAAAAAAAAGTGTTTTTCAAGATACTTTGCTGTATCTGTTTGGACACATTTTTATTGCCTTTTCTTCAGTGTTTCCAAAATACAGATAGAAGTGAATCCAAGTAGTTCTGCAAGGGAACTGAAAACTCTTCTCTTCAAACTGGGGTGAAAAGCCAAGAAGCTGGCTAGGGTAAGGGGAAGAAGAGGTGTAATGACAAACTTGTGGGCTTTCCTAAAGAAAAGTTGTTCATGATCTATGGTAACTGCTGGATGAAGCTGGCATTCTGCTCAGCACCACAACTTCCCAGTCCCAGGTAGCTGTGGTGAAATTGCACTGCAAAAACCTATGCTGCTTTCATTAAGAGCAATATAGGGAGATAAATGTGTAGATTACCACGGTTTATTCCACCACCCTTAAGTGCTTGCTTTTTACGTTACAAAAAAAACCCCCTTATTATCACCAATAAGAATATTTTCTTAAAAAGTATATTTTTGGCTCTGAATTCTTCAGGCAGATAGATTTTTTTTTTTCAGAATATTTTGTTGAATTTAAGGGAACTGGACTGACCAAATTAATTCTGTTTGGGGAACTGGTGTTAAAACCAGAGGAAAAGGAAAATCTGTAGAAAACCTTGCTTGAACAAAAATAGCTAGATAGATAAATATACCTGTCAGCAACTCCATCAAACACTTTTCGGTTGTAATTGTAATATCATATAAAACTACATCTTTTATAATGAGGGAAATCATTGGATGTGCATTTTGCAGTCTTTCAAAATTATGACATGGAGAAGAACATTACTTTATGACAAAGGATGTGCTGAATATCGTAGAATATATGTCTAAATGTTTTTCCTCTGAATTAACAAGTTAATCCCTGTACTTTAGGTTTGGAATATACTTGTTGGTTGTCTTAGTATATACTCAGATTTCCATCAATCAAATTGGTTAGGAAAAAAGGCAGTTGGAAATGTCTTTTGTGTGGAGGCCTAATTAAATTTTCTTCTTAGTTGCTGGGAACAATTAGTTGCAGGGTATACTAAGGGATATCCCTCTTCTCCATCATCAGTAGTTACCAGTAATTACTATTTAATGATATAACTTGGTCATCACCTTTTTGTCATAATTTCTGTCTTAAGTATGATAGCAAGATATTCCATATAATGAGAAAAGTTTAGTCAATGTGAGTGAATCGCATTCAGACTTTTTCCCAGGGATTGTACTTTTTGAATGTATCCAAGTCAGAGTTCTGTATTTTTACTTTAAATCTCATACTGATTTGAAATGTGGTAAAGATTTCACTGCCTGCTATTCTCTAGTTTGTTAATGGCAGACACATGCTGTATCATTCTGATAGCTTACAGAGGTTGCTAAGTTCTTTCACTGTGGTTCAGAAGATGTTCTGCAGCAAACTGATGTGACTCTGATCTGCTATCATACGATTATTGTTTTTAAGCCATAAAAAGAATGAGTTATATCTTCCAGTCACGGTAGTGTTTTCTCTGACACCTCAGCTCTCTGGAAAGAGGAAAAACAGAGGATGGCTTCCTTACCCTGTCAGATTTGGACCATCCTTTTTTGTTTCACTTTTGCATCTCATGCTGTCTGATGAACTGGGAGAATGTTTTTATCTACAGTTTGACCGCAACTTAGTAAAGAAGTAAACATTGTACTGGATAACAGCTTCTTCTTCAGTGTCTGAGAATGCTAGTTTCCTAATATCTATATACAAATTACTTATTTCCATGTAGTTATTATTTCTATTTAACCAAATTTTCTAATGAGGTTGTGTATTTCTGTTGTAGAAAATGAACTCTTAACTGTTGATTGACTCAGCTGGAAAGAATGTTTGTATATATATTTTATATATACATAAAATAATGGGTATATAAATTATGTCCTTTAAAATCATAGTTCTAAGGCCATCAGCATGAACTTGCAATGAAACAGATTACGTGAGTCTAGTTATTAGCCTTGTCAAATACTGTACCCCTTTAAAAAGTGTAAAAACAAAGAGCTGGGGAACTACAGGCAAGTCAGTCTCATCTTTGTGCCTGGCAAGATCATGGAGCAGATCTTCCTGGAAGCTCTGCTAAGGCACATGGAAAATAAGGAGGTGATTGGTGACAGCCAATGTGGCGTCAATAAGGGCAAATCACGCCTGACAAATTTGGTGGCCTTCTACAATGGCATTACAGCGTTGGTGGATAACAGAAGAGCAACTGATATCATCTACCTGGACTTGTGCAAAGCATTTGGGACCGCTCTGTGCACAAGGAATTGGCTGGATGGCCGCACTCAAAAAGTTGTTGTCAATGGCTCCATGTCCAACTGGTGAGCAGTGACAAGTGGCGTCCCTCAGGGGTCAGTACTGGGATCCGTGCTATTTAATGTCTTTGTTGGTGACATGGATGTTGGGATTGAGTGCACCCTCAGTACGTTTGCCAACAACACCAAGCTGTGTGGTGATGTTGACACTCTGGAGGGAAGGGATGCTGTCCAGAGGGACCTGGACAGGCTTCAGAAGTTGCCCTGTGCGTATCTCATGAAATTTAATAAGGCCAAGTGTAAGGTCCTGCATGTGGGTCAGGGCAATCGCAAGCACAAGTACAGGCTGGGTAGAGAATGGATTGAGAGCAGCCCTGAGAAGGACCTGGGGTTGTTGCTTGATGAGAAAGTCAACATGAGCTGGCAATGTGCACTCGCAGTCCAGAAGGCCAACTATATCCTGGGCTGCATCAAAAGAAGTGTGGCCAGCAGGGTGAGGGAGGTGATTCTGCCCCTCTACTATCCTCTGGTGAGAGCCCACCTGGAGTACTGCATCCAGCTCTGGAGCCCTCAGCACAAGAAGGACATGGACCTGTTGGAGCAGGTCCAGAGGAGGGCCACAAAGATGATTGGAGGGTTGGAGACCTTATAGCATCCTTCCAGTAACTAAAGGGGGCGTACAGGAAAGATGGAGAGGGACTCCTTATCAGGGAGTGTAATGATAGGATGAGGGGTAACAGTTTTAAACTGAAAGAGGGTAGATTTAGATTAGCTATTAAGAAGAAATTCTTTACGCTGGGTGTGGTAGACACTGGAACAGGTTGCCCAAAGGAGTTGTGGATGCCCCATCCCTGGAGGTGTTCAAGGCCAGGCTGGATGGGGCTTTGAGCACCCTGGTCTAGTGGGAGGTGTCCCTGCCCATGGCAGGGGGGTTGGAACTAGATGATCTTTAAGGTCCCTTCCAACTCTAACCTTTCTATGATATTATGATTCATAATCATTTAACTTACTATAACTTTCAAGTGGTGATATACCCAGGCTAATGCTTTTTGTCTTCTTTCTATGGTTATTCTGTCATTGAAATGAAGTCCACATTTCATATGTAACTTCATGCTAAAAAATCCAGATTTTGAGGTTTAGCTTGAAGCAAAGATTAATAAATGCTTCTGTATCATATTATGTGTTTCTTACTAAACATTATTAGAAAGTGTCACTTTTAAGCACAACTGCATTCATTTGTGCTTAAAAAAAGGAAAGCAAAGACAAGATGGTAGACAGGTTTTGTAATGGCTAAATAAATAGGCACATAGTGTTATGGTACATTTAGGTTACGCCAAGATTTGTGAAGTTGGTTGGATAGTCCAGTGTCTTTCCAAATAAGAAAAGTGTATCTACAAGTTGTATGGATGCCTGTTTTAATACCCATGTTTCCTCACAAATGGTGATACCCTCTTTGAGATGTATGCAAGTTTGTTCTGGCAGCTGTCCTCTTTTAGGCTGAGAAACCAGGGCATCAGCAGAGTTGCTAAGGTAACATCTCAGTTGCTGACCTTTTTTCCAGCATATTTACTGTTTCAGGCTACCATTTAAATAAAAAAAGCAGTTCCAGTGTTATTACAAAAAATAAATTCATACTATCCAATAGTGTGAAATACATTTGGGAAATTCCTCAGCTTATACTGAATCTGCTACAAAAATCCCACCCCCCCCCCCCCCCCCCCATTTTACAGGCAACTTTAAAGCATTTTTCCCTTGGCATAATTATGAGGGTGGAGTCCTTTTAAAATCATGATGAATGCGTTCAGCTGTTGTTTTGGGAATTTGGTGATCAGTCCGTTTCAGCATCCAGAAACAGAGCAACCTATATAATGACTGAAGCTATTTCTTTTGCGGCATTGAGGTGAGGTCTCAGTTTTCAATTTCTGTTATTAAGATGTATTTGTATACATTATAAAAACGGTAAAGTGCATTTTAAAAATGCTTAGTGTAAAATGGAAAGTCCTGCACACTTTAGCAAAATTGTCATAGAAAAAAAAAAAAACAAAAAAAAGCTTTGAATAAGAACATGCTGATTTAAATAAATTCCAGGACAAATTGAACTAGAACAGTCTATGTACAGGACTCAATCCTTCTGAGAGTGGAGCATTTCAGTTTAAAAGTCCGTACTGCTATTCTCTGAGAGTAGCTCTTAAATGAAACGCTGGAGTTTATAGATTTCAAGGTCCCGAACTGGGAGCATATTTAATCCTGAATTTGTGTTTTGTAGTGATTACTCTTAAGGACAATAGTTGACCATGTGACACAGTCACAGTATCTTGAGAAACTCTGTAAGGTGTCTTCAAAACACAGCCAAACAACTGCATTTCTGGCCCATAATGCTTGGAAAGAGCATAGCATCTAAAGATGCATCTTCACACATAATGTGTTGTTTCTGGGCGCTGTTAAAGTACAAGTTCCTGGATAGTACTGAAAGATTTGTCACAGTTTCACTATTTTTCATTACTGTTTTAGAAGTTTTCAAGTTTTTCTTGTCGTGTTGTCCCAGCGTGGTTTGTTTCTTTTTACATACGCAGAACCAAATGTGTGACAGCCTGGCTGGGGCACTAAATGTTACAGCTCTGCCCTGCCCCATGCGTGGCACGATGGGAGCAAGGACTTTCTGAATATAAAGGTAAACCGTAGCTTTTAAAGAAATATAACAGTGATGACATTTAGGCTTTTGGCTCTTCCACAAAAATAGCCAGCAGCAGTATTCTGCATTCACGCCTGGAGTTTCCAGAGGGAACTACCACTCTTCTCCATCATTTTCAATCATCCTTACAGGAAAAACTACTGGAAGAACATGCAGCCCCTCTGCCCCCCTTTTTTTTTTCATTTTCTTTTTGTGAAAGGTATGCTAGATGACAGCTAGCATCTTTACTGCCAAGAGTTGTGTCTGTTGCAAGACAGCTGTAAATTGGTAAGGGGCAAAATTGTAGAAAACTGGAGATAACAAATCTTAGATTCTGTGGTCTTTATTTGGTCTGGGAGTAGGATTTTGGCTGCAGGATGTTTGCACGACAAGACTGTGTAGTGTCAGGATGGGCACATAAAGACAGTACAATGCTGTAGTTGTCCAGGTAAGAGCAAATGGATTGATGAGAGGTTTGTGCAGCCTGCACGGGCTACTGTTGCCACGGGGCACAATCACTTGTGAATATGCATCCCTCTTACCTGTGGTTAGTTTGAGTTTTTATTTGAACCTGGACTTTTAAAATTGTTTGGCTGGTTTGAGCTGAAGATCCTGATGTCAATATCTCAGAGACAATTAAGGTCCTGCATATGTTGTGGAAATAGGTGGCTGGGTGGAGAAGAGTCAATCCCACAGGTGCCTTTGACCAGGAGAGGGCTGCAGCACAAGATGCCAATGGTCAGAGCTGTATGGAAAGCCTCACTCTGTGCGTGTGGGAGACTCACCTTGTAAGTATAACTAGAACAGCTTGGGTTGTGGGTTTTTTTGGTTGGTTGTTTTTCCTTAAATACTTTGCCCAAAAATAGCCTATTGACATGTTTGTTTAAGGAAGGCTCGAAACTTTTTTGTGTGTGTCATTCCCCCCCTCACCCCCAGTCATCCCCAAAAAAGTAGCTTGTTCCAGCTTGTTTTCCTGCATTTATTCTCCCCTCAAACATATTTGGCCTGGGCTTTTAGTTAAAAACGTAAAAAACAGGGTAGCGTCTTTTAAAGCCTGGAGTGTTGCTCGTATTGACCTTGGCAAAAAGAAGATGCTTTGAAACTTAGTAAGAGGAGGATTTTTTTCATTAACCTTTTATTACTCACTACATGTGTTTCCAGACACAGCCCGTGAGGCACCGTGTTCTAGGGAGGTAGAAAAGAAGACAAGGTGACAAACTCCATAACAGGAGGAGGACACCGTGTTCCCCCCAGATGCCCCATTTGGGCAAGAGGAGGGCCGGTCAGCTGACCAGCTCCATCTCTCCCTCTCCTTTTCGGCTTTGCCTGCCTTTTTTAAATGTCTCTTACTCCTGTTGATTTCTTTGCAGTTTTAATCAACTGTGGCATGCTAGAGGAATTCATCCCAAATACTCAAAAATAAGTACATAATAAGTACAAATAAGTAACAAAAATACATTGTTATTGTGGCATGTTTACTCTCACTCCTTGATTATTGCTGTACAAGCCTGCATCAAAAACACCTTGTGAAAATTCAAGGTTACTCCTGGCACATGTGGGGAAGTTTCTTCAGCAAAAACAAGAATGAGAACTTAAATACTGTAATTAAAATGAACTGGATAAAGGATGCAAAGAGTCTATAAAAACTTCCCGGTCTTGCAGTATAAATACTAACAGAGTAAGTACATTACTCCTTTAAATAAATAAGGCGTAATGTTTTTCCTCCTTTAGTCTTTGCATAAGACTCTTGTGTACGATCTTTCTTCCTTTGCAGGTTGCTTTTAGAAGTTTGAAGGTCATCCAGTGAAAAATAGTTGATTTTTGATTTAACATATTACATTATTGTGTAATTACTTTTACTGGCTGTACTGCTTGGACTGGGTTGGTTAGTTGGTGGCTGTTGCTTCCAATTTGGAAATACCTCTATCCCATTTTGCTACGATGTTTGTGAGCATTTTTTTACAGCGAGCTGGGACGTACCATAGCTATCAGAGTGAGAATAAAAGCAAAATTAAAGCGTATTTGGTACAAGAGTTGGATGATAGAAGCTTTCTCTGTGCGTATTTAAAAATGAAAAGTGGTGTATTCTAATAGTCTTTTGACAATTTGATTTATTACCAATTTATAAGTTCTAAAAGGATTTGGAGAGTAGAATAACACATGTATATTTTTTGTGTTACGTTAGCCTGAAGAATTTGACATTCCAACATGTTCGTGAATTAGGTTAACTATTTCTGGACCTTCAGTTGGAGGAGCAGGGATGGGGTTATTTTCTTCACCTGGTCACCTCATCAGTCGTTACAGGTACCTCCCTCTGTAGTTCGGTACTGAAGGAGAACAGTCATACCCTTTTGTTCACCCTCACAGTTCCTTTTCCAGTTCGGGTAAACAGTGAGCAGAGTCTTGCTTTTTGATCTATATTAAGCGTCTCCTAGAATTTGACAGTTAGGCTGTAACATTAACACAGGAGCTGGGAAAACTACTACTGAATGCAGTTTGTTTATTCATAGATATTAGTGAGAGGGAAGAGAACTCCATAGGTAATAGCTACTGTTGAATTTTTCTTGTTTTTCTGATGACTTCTTACCTTTTTTTTTTTTTTATGGCTTTGTATCACAGGATTTCTGGGAATACATTATCCTGCTAGTTAAGTGAAAGAACCTGAATTATATTATTACTTTTGTTTTTAAAATCAAATTCAATTCTGAATTGATTAGCTGTTCCATTATACACAAAAGTCATTATTAGCACAGGTCATTGTGTGTTTTCACAAAGGTCTATAGCAAGGAAAGGTTTATGGTGAGAGATCAACTGTTAAAGCTGAAAAAATAGGTGGGCCAGGAATACAGAGGCTTTTTTCTATGTTAAAAATATTGTAAATTTTAAAATACATCTATTACCACTTCAGTCAAACCTCCTTACATTAGTAGCCTGTGTAACAGAAAATATTGAAAATATGGACTTGTAATACAATCATAAATGTAGATGCAACATACAAGTTGCAGCTTAGCATTACCAGAAGGAATTGTGTCCAAAGCTTGTTTAAATTTCAGTGTTAAAATAGATTTTTCTGTGTCTAGACAAGTATTTGGTCTGCTCTATCCACTTGAGGCTTTTTCTGCTCTATTAGTTTGGGAGCCCTCCCCACCACCACCCCATTCATGGGGGTGCATCATACAATTAGGTAAGAGGATTGAATTCGAAGTGTTTAAAGAAGAATAATAAACATACTAAGGTGATGAAGGAAGTGAAGACATTGTTTTGTTTTGTCAGTAAATAAAGAATTTAAGAATGTATAATTTGTGCTAAGATAATCAAGGACTGTCAGCACCGATTCTTCTGTGGTGTTTTTTTTTCCCCTGTGACTTTAAACCTTTGAAAATCTGTGTACAGATAGGGATAGAGCATGGACTACAGTCAGTGTTAGGATCTTGGGCAGCATATCACTGGTAATTGGGCTTGGATACTTGCGTTAGCTTTTACATTGCCTGTGTAGGAAAACAGCAAGTTGATTTAGTGACCTTGGAAAAGCTGTAGATTCGGTATTTTGCGATGATGTACCTTTTTTCTTGGCATTAAATTTCCATGCAAAAACACATGCATTAACTGTTTCTATAGATGTCTCATTTGCACTTTTTGTCAGTGGCTTGATAACTTTCTCTCTGAAGAATGACTGTTATGCTTCCAAAATGCAATGTCTTAGTGTTTTCAGGATTTCGGAAATGTGAAAGTGATATAGCAGCTGGGTTTGAGGATATTTGTCTAAAATGTGCAGCACAGATAGAACATCTTTCTTATCTTCCTGAAACAAAAGAGGGGAAGGGCTGCTGTTTAGGATGATATCCATTCACAGTTTTACATTTAGACCTATTTGTCTGTTCTCCTTTAGTCAATATTTTTACTTTTCTTATACACATGCTCTATCTGGCAACAAATAGCAGTCTCAGACCCTGTGGACTACTGGAATGCTCCAAGTACCGAGTACATTATGGTCCCAGGTGGGAGAGGATGGATTGACAGTCTGAAAGAATTAAAAAAAACAAATAAAAAAAAAAATCCGAAGACTGAAGCTGCTGGGAAATGTGTTTGCTCAAAAGAGGTGTAGGGCTTGACTCTATCTCTGCTTTGCACCTAATCCAGACTGCGTGAAGCCTATTGAAGAAATGTAAAACCTTACGAAAATAGTATTGGTGGATAAAGCTTTTTTTCAGTAAAATCATGAAGGAGAGAGCAGATTGAGAGAAATATTTTTTGGGCCCCATTGTCTGCTGGTGGAAAACCTTTGTGGATGACGTCCCAGACTGCATTGTGGTAGTCTGGGAGTAGAATTGAACATTTTGCTCCCTATAAGTATTTTCTATGGTCCATAAAAGCATTTTTCTATTTAAGTTTAGAATCTGTTTCGGTGTCTGTGAGTTGATCATAGAGCTTTGTGCTTGGCTTTTGCTATAGGTTATTTTGGAAAATTTCTGTTACATTAATGTTGAAAGATGGCAAGAGCGGGAGGCCATATTGTTATTGACAATAAAATTAAAACTAATGAAAATGAAGTGTTTTTAATCTTAAAGAGTATTTCCCAGTGTATTTTATAAACTGTTTATATTTTGTTCCTTACTGAAGTTTAAGTTGAGTGAATTTTGAAATGTATTTTAAATAGTGGCTCTAGACTTGTTGGTATTCATAGTAGACACATCTAAACATAATTAATCCCCTTTTGGCAAATGCTGTATTCTGTAGTTGAGCTAAAGATACTCTTTGCTATAGAGCCTTAGGGATTACACCTGAATTTCATTAAGGAAGTCTAACTAATATCTAGAGGAATCTCCCCATGTAGAATTGCTTCAGGCTGGTTAGCACGCCCCCTCCCCCCCCCCCCCCGGTATTGTTTAGTTTTTGTAAGAATAAAATTGTATTGAGATGAACAGGATATTGTCTGTGAATAATTCAGAGAGTGAAGACAGATCTATTGTGCTGGAGTTGCATTTTCAAGGCACGATATGTTTTATAAACATTTTTTTAAAATAAAATTGTCAGATTTTAAATGAATACAGAGAGTTGATGTAAAATACAGGATGTTGGGAAATAGATTAATTGTAAGACCGGGAGTTAAAGCTTAGTCTGCTTAGGTGACTGAAAATTCATGGGCCTTATTCAGTGATCATATTATGGTCTCATATTATCTCTCAGAGAAGAATTGTGATGCTATAGGCTCGTGCCCACAAATTGTTTACTATCTGTTTTTCCACAGGATAGGTCCCTGCTTCTTTCATCATCTGTTTCTGTATAGAAAATTAATAGGGGAAAGATGCAAAATGCTTAAGGCTTCTATTCTATGTTTCATTTTGTTGGTTTGTTGTGTTTTGTTTTTTTTTTATTTAGGGAGAGAGACTCATAGTTGTCTTAGAAAAAAAAGAAGGAAAAAGGAAAAACTGATTTACCTGCTGCTGTGAACGACAGAGCCCACTTTAAGAACTGAGTTATGTACAACAGGTGTTAAGAGCATTGCCTGTGCTTAATGTCCTGCCAAATTAGAAACATGAGAGGAAATTTTTGTCTTATCTGAAACTAAATGCTTGACACGGATTTTGAAGTATTTGTTATTAATCTTAAGTGCTGCATTTTTGCTTTGTGCTGTATACAATCTCTGTCCTGGGATTTTACGTTTTAAATTTGGAGAGCTGTCAAAGACCAATAGATCAGTCTGTTGGACTCTGTTGGAGATCAGTCCAAAGCCTGAATTATCTTGATGCTTGCTTTCTCACAACCCATTTCTGCAGAGCGTAGAACAACTCAAGTCTTTGTCACAGTTTCCTCTTGAGAATGGAGTTCCGAAACTGCTTAAGATCACTCATCAGGCATTAAAGTACCTGGATTTGAAACTTCTAAACGAGTTTCTTTTCTGGGAACACTTATTCCCGGTGTTTGTCAATTTTTTATAGCTTGGACTAGACACAACTCTGGGATGATACTTGTGCAAATGTGTTCCTACAGGCAAGACCTTTAAAAGTTTACAGAAGGATTCCAGGTCTGTTTAAGGTTCTAAATAGGTCAATTCAAGGCTTATATAGAGAAAACATTTTTTGAAAATCTTAGCTTTCTGCTGGCTTGGCCAACAGTGCCAGACTGTCATGCAATAATGAATTTCCTGTCATTAAGCTGATTACTTCTGTAACTAAATGGATTTTTTTTTGCCTCTGAATTAAAATGCCTTGCAAAATTATATGTGGCAAGTAAGAAAAGTTTATGTAATTAAGAGTTCTATTGTATGAAGTGAGATAGTGATAGTCTCCTGAAGACTCAGGTGAGTCCTGTTTATGTCTAGTACTGTACATGATGTTTCAGAGTTAGGAGGAGCTCTATACAATTAGTTGTTCTAGTTGTTATCTTGATAGATAGATTTATTACCGGTAAAACAAGTGCACATTAGAAGTCCTTCACGTTTAAACAACTTCTGGCATTTTTACAAATATCTTATCATAACTGTAGAACTGGTATTTTACAAGATGAAGACTCATAAGGGTTTTGCAGTTGTTTTACCATGGAGATGATGTCTGAATTTTTCAGGGGAAGTACATATTTGCTGTACTTTTGGTGGTTCTTTCAATATTAATGCTTCCCGGTTTGAAAAGCTCTTATTTACTTTCAGCTACTTCTGTTTAATACCCTTCTGGCAAAAGAAAGGTAGAAAGTAGGAGGGAGTCTTTTGCTAGCCCCTTGAAAAATTTTGGAGACTTGAAAAGCCGTTGAAAATTGTCATCGTCTGTCTAGCTTTTCCTTTGTACAGTGTGTTCCTGGATTCCTGCCAGAATCACCGAGCATTATTAGCACAACACTTGAACCATCTTAGTGTCTTGCGTCAGTATGACACACACAATTTAAACTCCAGACAGGACACAGATAAAATAGTGGTGGCTACGGCTGCAGCTGCTTTCCTCCCTCTAAATACCCTTTGGCCCAGACAAAGGTGTCCTGGGGCAGGTAATCAGAAAAGCATGAGATCAGGTGTCATGTCTGATGACTGATGTTAATAATCTGTGCTTTCATAATCGCTCGTTACTGAGGAAGGAATTCTGACCTACCCAAGGCTACTCTGCTGTGAATCCTCTCCAACATCCTTCTTCTTCTGAAGGCTTCTTTGAAGCCTGGCCTGTAAACCAGGATAAAGCCCCAAAACAGGGCTTTTTCACCCTGTTTGGCATCGTGCACTGCTCCCACCGAAAGCAAATGCCTTTTGGTAATTGCGGATTTCAGTGTAGGAAAACTGAACTAAAATTGGGAGCCTCTGGCTTTCTAACTGGGTGATAGAGAAGTAGGTCTGTGCTGGTTAGCCACAGAGTGTCAGGCAAATTGCATGGTTATGCTTTCTTCATTTGGTCTAACCTGAGTGTGGAGATGGAGAAATTCTCCAGAGGCTGCCCAGTCGTATGGAATCAAGTAGGCATCTTTACAGAAAACAGGATTTGATGTGTATAATTATTTTGGTATCTTAATGGCAATTAAGAGGGCAAAATGTAGATTGCATAAGCAGCCTTACCTCACGTTTTCCTCACTTTTGAGTGCTTGCATTTACAACTGACATTTCAGGAGCAGAGGGTGATAATTGTTGTGGAGTTCGGTTAACATATGAGGGTCTTCACTGCTAATGGCTGTGGACTTGCTTTTAGAGAAAGAGCTTTAAGCTTGCTTCAAATGGTGAGACAGATACAAGATCCTGGCAGCTGATTTGATTCCCAGTCAACAGATACGGGCAGCAAAGGGGTAATGTTCCAACCAGCTTGGACGCACAAGCAGCAGTGGACTCTTGGAAAGGTTTTTTAGGTTAGAGGAAGAATAAGCCTGGCAATGCCACTTCTGACTCTGATATGAGTGTATTCGTCCACATAACACATGCCAGTTGGCTAGTTTGAGTTTGCATTCTTGCATTGTGCTTTATGGGTTTTTTTACATCTACAAATTCGTGAAAATCCTGTAGGCCAAATGAAATGGTTTAGTGGAATGGATGTGGCCAGCAGGCTTCATATATGACATACCTCCTTCAGAAGAGAAAGCTTCAATGATCGGGTCTGAGAGTTAGGACTGCTATGGTAGTCTTCTGCACTTTAGCAGCCAGGTTGTATCTTGTAGAAAACAGCCGTTAGAAAAATTTAGAAGCCTTTAAGAGTTTGGGTTGGAATGAGGGAAGCAAGAGACTGTAAAACAGCTAGACATGAAATGTGTCCATTTGTTACAAAATGTAGATGAGTGGATGAAGGTGAAGAGAATGAATAAACAGCAGATGGAAATCACGCAGACTGGAGCAGGCCAGAAAAATAATCAGTTTGTCATTGAGTATGACTCCATGTAGTTTTTTTAGAGACTCCCCACGTCATGCCTTTGAGCATCTTCTCTAACCAGGTCACGAAGAGCCTTGTGATGATATCCAGAACACTTTTGTTTTCTGCAGTGCCCCATTTGTTGTCATGTTGGGAACATTTTTCTAATAAATGGCTTTACATTTTTTGGCCTTACCATCCTGAGACTGAGTAAGTGATTTCCAGCAGACCTGCTTTATGTGTGCTCAAACTTAGGTTAGCATGTGCCAAAATAACAATGATGTGCCAATGTCTCTTGAATTTGTTTATGGAGAAAGGGAAACACTGATTGTATTGCTGTTTTAAATGTATGTGGCAATATGTTCAATGACGTTTCTGAAACACAAGTAACCATTGCAATTCCGTGTTAAGAGTTTCAAACTTGTAATAAGTGAAATAAACGCCTTTTTACATAATGTTGATAATGCTGGCAGATAAGGTTATGACACAGTATTACATGACAAATGAGGGTTATTTAGTGATATATTCCGTTACTTTGGCTGGAGTTGGCTGCCTGGCAGAATTCTTCTGCTTTTGCAAAGGGAGAGACATCTTGCTTACCTAGTCTCTAGTTCTTTATTTGATAAAGTGTGAAATTACATTTCGTTTTGTTTTGTTTTCCCTTGGGAGTCCAGAGTTTGCTGTTTTCTATCTTATTGGATGCCTCTCTCCTGATGGATGTATCTGCACAGTTGCACATGTTTTCTGTCATCACAGAAGAGATTTAATGCAGTGTTAAGTAGCAATGTAACTACTATATGAGAATCGGTAATTTCCTCTTAGGAAGGTGAGGCAAAAGAACAATTCCAAGTCAAGACCTGAAGTTTATGTCAGTGTTTCTGGAATTCTAAACACGTAATTTCCTCGACTGAAACAGCAAGTTTCTTAATGTGTGTTGTTTCAAAAAATACACAAAAGGCTGGGGAACTGTATTTTTAATTTGGATGGAAAGTTTCCTTCTACGAAGGAAAGATAACAGTGAAAACTTTCAGAATGGGACAGGGCAATGTTTAGACTTCACATTTTCCGTACAAATACTTGGTGAAAAACTGTTTATACAGACCAGGCCTTCTATAGATGAGATGTGTAGAAGAGTTCAGAGGACTTGGAATGCAAAATACCTGGATCTACCCACAAAGTTATTTCCAAAAGAATGAAGCATTGTGGTGGATGATGTAACATTAGGAAGTATGCCAAGAAAGGTATCGCTTAAGGCTTGTCTACACGGAGAAATAACCCAAAGTATGTATCAAGGAATAGCTCTTCTACAGTAGCTCTCTGAGAGAAGGTTAAGAGTGCCTTTTTTAGTCCACATTGAAAGTGGATTAAGGTAAACCACAGGAAGGCTTTTAGTAAGAGTGTCTGTGGGGGAGTTTGGTTGGAATAGCTGTAGTACTTACATGTTTTCATAATCCCTTCCCCACATAGACAAGCCTCTAACAACAGTTTTGACCATTTCTAGGAGAATTTTCCTTTTGAGTTTGTGACAGTATACAGCTTCCAAAAACCTTTTAACTGTATTTATGAAGTAATTAAGAGACAAATAAAGGCTCTCAAAAATGATATGAATGTAACTTTATGCTGGGCATGACCAGTTAAATATGCTATACAAACACTGATTATAAATTTCTACCTCATACTTGATAGCAGAATACAGGGAAATCAATTCAACCTGTACAACTTTCAAGATCATAAAACCTCTGTATTTTTGGCACAGAGGAGGCCAAAACTTTTTCAGATAAGCCAGGTAGAAAGTCATGTTCTGGAATTCTTCAGCCTTTAAGCCTGAATTTGAATAACAAAGCAAAACTCGTATCATGAATACGGTCAGAAACAGTGGTCAAACATATTTTAGCACCAGCTTAAAAGTGTCGTTGCATGTTTAGTGCTCAAAAAGAAGGTGGTGCTCAGCCCTGTCTCACCAGAAGTGAAACTGTGAACAGGATGCAATTCAATTTATCTTCTTTGTTGCTGTGATCTCAACAGGTCCTTCTAATAATGAAAAATGCAATTTTGTCAGTGCTTCAAAAATAAGATTTACCACTCTCATCAAAGAGGCTTTGTTGGGTAGATATATTGTTCTAATGTATCATCTTGCATGTTCACAATAAGACTAAATTGCTTTATAGTAAAGCTCCCATGTTCAAAAGCTTTCAACTGTACATACTATACTAAGGTTTAAAATATGATTCATGAAAAGAAGATAGCATAATTCGTTATGAATCCTTTTAAAAAAGTGGGTTAAGTGCATTCTTCTCTGCATGAAGGAACTTCCTTGTTAGTCCAGTAGCACATTCCCATACTGTTCTCATGCTTTTCCCTGCTTCAAATGTTTCTACCTCTTCTGCAGCAGAGAACTCATGTGCCAGTAAGTGTTCAGCACAAACAGAAGTATTATGGAGTGTCCCCCATGGGACGATGTGCCTTCTTACTATTACTTAGATTCTCAGCTCCTTGGCAAGGGTACAGACCCTAGCCTGTGTGTTGTGGACTGTGTGAAAAATATTGCTATGTCAAAAATGGGGAAAACGTGCAGGTTTTGGTGTTTGCAGTGTGTGACCTGCCCTGGCTGAAGCACCCAGCAGCTCCTGAGAGGACCCTGCAGCGTGCTGAAGGTGACACAGGCAGCAGGGTCTGTCAGGCTTCCCCCCGTAGAAACCCATCTGTGCAGAGAGCTGACAGTTGTTCTTGCCTATGTTTTGCATGGTAAAATATTTATCCTCTGGTTTTGTTTCCGAAATAGGTCTGTGAATTGTATCACTTGTATATAGGAGCCAATTGTAGCAGTAGGACAGGAAAGGCTATTAATGACTGGGAAATTGTCAAAGAGCAAAGCTTAGTAGAGCCAAAATAATGAAGAAATTGATCCCCCTAGTCCGCCAGTTTAGTCTGCGCGTATTATCTGAATGTGGTGCTGTTCATAGTTAAAACAACATGGGCAGCTATAATAGATTAAAACTGCTTTTCGTCTTTTTCTTCTTGAAATACCAGACTTTTCTCTTACTGTGTTTGTGACTTTGCTTCAAGAACATAGGGCTAGACTTTACGGTTTGTTTAGCTATGAAGGGATGACAGACTAGGGGGGTGGTAAGGGGAGCTTAGTTTTGGAATGTAAATACATGTAGAGCTCTTCTCCTTTTGTTTAGCATCTCTTTAAACTAAGACAAAAAAAATCAGTGAATGAATGAATAGCAGCATGGTGAAATACCTAAATGTTTGAGTTAAAATTTTTGGATGTTTGAAATCCTATTTGGATCCTTTTCCCAGATCGCAGTGCATTCATATGCATCAGCAGGCAACTTCATGGAGATGCACATTTGGGCAGAAGGTCTTTGGCGGTGCCTTTTTCTTAACTTGTGTCTTTTCTTCTTTTGAAGAAAGTAATGGCTTAAGTCTGACTGAAGAACAATCTTTTTTGTATGTTCCTTATAAGAATTTACTTATGGTTCACAGATTTTACCCACCATCTATGTCTGCAACCCTTTGGATTTAAAAAAGCATATATCCCTCTGCAGACAACAGGAAACGCCAAATTAAAGACTTAATGACATACTGCTGAAAGAAGACAAAAGGTGACAAATTATAAAACAGCCAGCTAAACTTTTAAAGAAAATGCTGAAAAAAATCCCACATTCAAACAGGTTGAAAAGGATAAGGATATTGTTACACTTGCAGACATGTTGATAGAAATTAGACTGAATCATGCTGAACATAAACTTAAGCATTTAAAAAGAACTACTGGGTTTCAAAAAAACGTAATTTCCTAGAACAATGAAAACAAGCTTCTGAGTTTGTTTGTTTGTTTTTTTTTTTTTTAAAGTGAATACTTTGGTGTGTTTTAACCTTGTTGGTTTTGGTGACTAAACCACAGACTCCATTTTTGTAATTGTGAAACCAGTGAACATATGACTTCTACTCTTTAAAAATTATTAACCTTTGTTGCTGATGCAAGTGCAGTTGTGTTCACTTTCTGTGCAGTTGTGCTTTGGCTGTGTGCTCCAGCCTGGCAGCCTCTGGCTTGATTTACAATGGGTGGAGCATCCTTTGATCTTCTCTTGAGTTCTGGAGAGATGGTGGAAGAGGAGTGAGATGAGTGAAAAAGAGAAGGGAGGGGGAAGTATACAGATGAAAAAGCAAGGTGGCAGACCTTTCTTTTCTGATCCCAGTGGCCTTGATCCCCTAATTTACGTAATCATTTTAGTATTTACATTCTTTGATGGTGAACACTTTATGTTTTAGCATCTTTGATGCCATGAACTTAATTTTGGGCTGTAGCACTTAGTAACGTAACAGGAAGTGCTGCTTCTGGTTGGGTAATGGCAAGAATGTGAGCAATGGTTCAACTGGTACTTTTGAGAATAGTTGTTGTGTATTTACATTAGACACTGTCCCCAGTTTACCTTAAAGATTCATACTGAAAGAGTTACCTACTCAGTAGCTTATTGATAGAAGTCTGAAATCAGATCAGAGGGAACCTGTCAGTAACTTCGCTGTAAACAATCATCACGATAGGGCTGTGGTGTATCTTTTTATTCATATGCTCCTAAAATTATTTTTTTATATTCCTGTCACTGCCACTGCAATATTTAGAAATTTAGTCACTGCCACTGCAATAATTAGAAATATGTGGCACCAATTTGATTGATAACGCCTGTTGAGGTGTTGCATTTTTTGGATTTTTTTTTTACGCTTTGAAAAAAGAGGAATGATTGCTTGGGGATTCCTAGTGGAATCAAATTGCACATTAAGAGAGAGAGCACTCTTTATTCATGACTCCACTTCTTATGAAAATAAATGTTTAAATAGGAACATTTGCAGGCCTATGTGAAGTGTAGTATTCATCTAACTCCATTTATGATGATAAATTCCATTGCTTATCTAATATTCAAACATGCATCTTCCTCCTCTGTGTATACCTCTGTACTCAAAAGAAACTTGCAATATATATATATTTGTTTTATACATAAAAAAACCAGTCATCTGCCAGTGTGCTGAGAATACTCCAACCAGCTTTATCTCCTATTTAAATATTGTCTGCATCCATCCGTTGTTTGTGTTGTTACACGTGCATTGTAAGCTCTGGGGCTGAGCTTCTGTTTTGTATGTGAAGCATCTATTGCAATGGGTACAAGTCAACAGCTGCGCATCGGGCAACGCAGTAAAACAAAATAATGAACAAGTGTGTGTGTGTGAGACAAGCCCCAGTCGTTGTGAATGCGCAGCACTGAGAAATGTTGTGGGATGAGTGAAATACAGAAGACCCACCAAGTTATTTTATTTGGCATTGTTCTTGATAATATGAGAGGCCACTTTTATTTTGTTGGTTTAAAGCTGGACTGAAATATTTACCCCACCTCTTCCCATATGGAAAAAAGTTTGCCAGTGCAAAAGCACTGCTTTTTCACTGCTTCAGCAGTTATAAACTCGCTTGATTTTTAGTTGTGCTTGCTTTTATAAGGTGTCAAAGTCCATTTGATGTTCATCTTTTAATATAGTGCTTCTCAAAATGTTTTTAAGCCAAAGTCTTTTTAAAAAATGTACGGATAGTCAAACTCAAGGTATAGTCATTGCTTGATGGTCTGTGCTCTTAAGGGTGTTCTCCAGGCTAGTTTTGAAGAGGTGAACAGCCACAGTGTATTTATGTGCATCGTAGGAGAAATACAGATTTGTGAACTCTCTTGGGCTGGAGCTGAGTTGTAATAGATGTCTGTACAGCGTATCATACAGTGGGGCCCCAGTCTCTAATGGGGTTTGTAAACTCTACCATGATAAAAATAACAAAGGAGAATCTTCCTGAAAACATAATTTAGCCTCAGGGTGTTGCCTTTTTGTGGATACGTATGTACTCACACACAGACATACACACACATATATATATATATACACACATACACACTCAGCTATTCAGTTGTTAGCAGTTCAGCCAAAATTTTTGTTTTAATACCTATGGAACCATTAATTCCTCATTTGAAATAGAGGAAATGTTCAAATTGAGAAAAATACTCTAAATTTAATTTACAAAAAGTGAAAAGCAAAGATGCCGTATGGGAACTGATTTTTTAAAAAAGTTTCTCTTATTCATACGACAAAAAATATTAATCAAAATATTCCCTAGTGATTTACAGCATCTGGTAGAAATGGAGCAGCAGCAAAAGCCTGGAATATGATAATCTTGCAGACAAAATGAGTAACCACGAACAGTATTTAGCAAGTGGACTTTAAGTTTTAAAATGTAGGCTCTTTTCTTGCTTAGTTGTGCCAGAAAGCAAAAACAAACATGCAAAAAATCAGTAATCTCTGACAGATCTAAGATTAGCTACGGTGAAGGAAGTTTCCTGATGGTGAAGACTGCCTTTGCACAGAAATAAGGAAAGGTCCACTAATCCCTCGAGAGGGAGACACTGAATGTAACTGGGTTTGAGGTGGTTGGTTGGCATGGAGTGGGAGAAAGGGAAAAGAGTTGCAGAGAAGGACTAACAGGATTAGGGCTGTTCCTTCTTTAGGACTTTCCGCCTTCCCATTTGTGGTTGGAGGAAGATGAGAGCCAGCTGTTGGCTCACCTGGGTTTTTCAGGAGCCTCTGGCTCCTAAAATTAAACTTCATGGGTGTGGAGAACATCTTTTTGTTACTTTTAGGTACTAGCAAATAGAAATAGTTTGTAGGTGCTGCTGAAAAACAAATAATAGTTACGCCCAAAGCTAATTTTGTATTAAAGGAAAGTACATACTTTCTGAGCAAGTTCAGGTACAATATTCCAACCATACCAGCATAAAATTAGCTCTCTTTACAGCTATAGTTTCTCTTGATGCAAATATTATTTTAAACTTAGTTTAGAGTCTGTGGAGAGTGCATGGTGGTTAGTCCTAAAAACTGTCCTGTGTTTACGCCCAGAAGCTGGCTGCCCAGTGTGTTACAGCCATGACTTCAAAAGCCAGTTTGCAGGAGAGGGAAATACTGGTTTTAGTCCTGTGCCACTTCAGCCTTGGGTCTGAACTGCAAAACCGCAAAAATTGCTAGTAAGCGTGGTAGTGTGAATCGGGGAGTTTGTTCCTTTATTACTGAGAACACCAGCTATTGCAGAAATTAAGCAAGACCCTCGATTAAATTTGTACAGGCTATCAAACTATCATCAAATGGCATCAACTTTTAGTAAGATATGGTCAGAATTATCTTCTGCAGTGAAATCCCTACAGGCTTTGAAGGAATGGTGCCGTGAAGAACAGACCTGCCACTGGCAACGCTCCAGCCCTGCAGATGTGAGGCGGAGGAGGTTCTGCAGGATTAGGGGAGTCGAGAATACAGTGTTTTCAGCCTGAAAACTCTACCCTGGTTTACAGTCCTAGGTTGCTCAATATGGGTAGAAGGTGGCGGAAACCAAGAAAGTTTCATAAAATTGTTTAGGCAAGAAGTGAAAGCAAAAGATGAAAAAAAACAAAACAAAACAAAAGTTGAACCATGTTTGCAGCAGTTTAGAAAGCAATTGTAGTTCAGCCTATGTACAAAAGGTCTTGTAACTTCTGAAAAATGCTTAAATAAATAAATAAAACCCCATGATCTTAAGACCAGCGCCATGAAAACTGTCAAATGTGTTTTGAATGAATGATTTTAATGGTCGGTTTGCCATGTATTTTGATGTCGTTGAAACAACTCTCTTGTGGCGCACCGGACATTTTAAAGTGGTTTATCACTGTTATCTTGGCTGCCACCACTGTTCTGCATTGAGCCAGTGGGACTCTTCACCGCTCCACTGAAGTTTTCTAACCACTGAAATGCAACATAACACGAAACCTAACCAAACATCTGTAGCTTACCCTACGCAGTTCTTGAAATGGAGAACCCAGTTCCTCGCTGTCATGTCTGATTCTTCTAGGGCTGTGGGGTGGGGTTTTTTTTGGTTTTGTTTTTTTTTTTTTGAGGTGGGTGGGAAGTGGTGGTGGGGGGTTGTGGTTGGTTGGTTTTTTTTCCCCGCTGGTGTTGATCCTATGACACCCTAAATACAGCAAAGTAAAAACCAAAACAAAACAAACAACCCCTCCCCCTCCAGGAAATATCCTGTGCACTTATTTTTGTTAACTAGAGAAGGCAAAGCCTTTATTTTAAATGTAAGAACTGCATTGTTTTATAATTAGGAAGCGCTCACCTAGCTTTTCACCAGGTTGCTCACTCTCCTGTATGAGCCTTACTACCTCTCATTACAGTACCTTTTCCTTGGGATGGGCTGCTTGTAGGGGTGTTCAGTTTAGTTGCCCTTGTTCTGGAAGTTCTTACCTTGCACCCTGACTGCTGCTTCTTGAAATTTGCCCATTATGCAGCTAGAGACATGAAGTAGCCATTTGTTACTTGGCTGGTGTCTCCTTCCTCTCTTTCCTCCCAGATGATACGTTTTCCTCTTGTGTTTTCACTCTTAATATGTTTGTGTAGCACTTACCAAAACAGATCCAAACAATGTAATGGGTATTCTGTGTCAATGATAATCAAAGCCATGATGCTCAAACCGCTTTGCAAAGGTTTGGGTTTCCTCAGTATTCTGAGGTGTATTTGGAAACAATTAGGTCTGTTTTTAGGAAAGAGATCCTTCGGAGTCTGAACAGTTTTTCTTATTCCAGACTGAACAATTCCAACAAAAGCAAGTTTTCTATTAAGTAGTTTAAATAGTTCTGGGAAATGACAATCTAGATTAATTTTTTTATATCTGAACTTTGCTGTGAGATCATCTGAATGATACTGTTACCGCAACACTAATTAAATATGTAGTGTAAAACTCCTCAGATAAATGCTGAGTTTTGTAGGCAGGTTTGTTTTATTGTCCTGGCTCTACCAGGACACAGGTTTCAATCAGGGTTCAGGTGGGGGGGAGGGGCCGAGGGGGGGAAATCTTCTCATGTGTAGAATGTATGTTTTCTTGAAATCATTTGCAAATAACTGCATCTGTTAGCTATTGGTGTCCTTGCTTAATAGGCAAGTTTAAAATAACTGCTTATACTTATGTGCTTCTGATTCTTTCTTTTGCAAAACAGATGAACCTCTGTATTCCAAGAATTGTTCCAAATCATATTTTCTGGCAGTGCTCTTACTTTTAGTCATTGTATGAATTAAAATATGCTTTCCAGCTCTTGCCTAAGTTGTCAGAAAAAAGTCTCTATAGAATTAACATGCATACAGTTTTTGCAATCTTTTCTTTTTCTTTTTTTTTCTTCTTTTTTTTTAAGCAATGTTAAATTTGCTTTAGCAACATCTCTTGTTTTGACTAGTGGAAGATCTAAAAATACACTACTGTATTGACTGAACTAATTACATTTCAGTTCTAGCCACTACCATCTGGATCTCTCTCTTTCTGGTTACATTTCCATTGCACAGATTGCACACGAGTGATTAGCACCATGAGCGGGTTGTCCAAATTTCATTCTGGGTGTTAGCAGCAGCTCTGCAGAGCCACATACAAGTTGCTGTGCCCTTCATCTTCCTCTGTGGATACTGCATTTCAGTTGGGTGGTCCCCCGGTCAGCAGGGATGTTGACAAAGTGGGGAGGGTGCAGTGGAAAGCTGCCAAGGTGGTCAGGGGCCACCTTCTTAACGAGAGGCTACAAGGGCTCTTGATAAGAGAGCTGGACTTCCCTAGTCTGGCAAAGAGAAGGCTAAAACGCAATCAGAATAGTTGCTTCCTTGAGAAGCAGCTAGAAAGATAATGAAATTGAACTCTTCTCGGTAGAGCCGGCTGATGTAACGTGGGGAGTAATAGCCAGAAGTTGTGGCTTGGGCTGAACATCAGGTGGGAAATCTCCCCCAGGAGACCATGGCTGCACTGGGGCAGAGGGGTTATGGAGTCTCTCTTTGGTGGTTTTCAAGACTTGCAGAGATAAAGCCATAGCTGGCCTGCCTTGTGATGGTGTTGGTCCAGGCTGCTGCCTGAAGTTACGCTAAGCGAGCTCCAGAGGTCCTGTTTCCCTTTGCTGGGGTTCCCTGAAACTGGTGAGAAGTACCTGGATGGCATCTGTGGTTCCTGACAGTGGATGACAGGCAAAATTTTCTGCTCAAGGCAGGTGCTGTGCCAGGCCACAGGTTTCAGCCTTGGTAAAAAGCCATTATGTACCTGAAACTTTCTTCCTCAACCTTTTCAACCCATGCATCCCTTAAATTGAGAATTTTACATGCCTCACTGTAGTATATAGCAGATACCTGAGTGGTACAGTTTAACTGTGGCAAATTGCAGGCCAAGGGGTATGCTGCGTGAGGGAAGCCTACCTGAAGCTATCGAGGTGAGTTCAGGCTGAAGGCCCTCCTGAGACTGTGTGAAAGGTTCTGTTTTGCAGGCGTACATTAGGCAGTAGTGCTTGCATGAAGTCTTCGGGTAACCCTTGACAGTGCTTTGCTCTTCTTTGTCTGTTCCTAAGGTCATTTTCATATAGTCTTTTCTGTTTCAGTGTTGTAACACATAGCTTTTTGCTGTTAGTGGAATGTCTCAGGGGATAGCTTGTGGATAAAACACTGAAACTAGAGAGAAAACGGGATGGTGTGACTGTGTCCCATTGCTGAAAAGCAAAGGTCTTTTGTTTATGTGCTTAATAAGGAGTTAGCTGGCATTGCCTCTGAAAAGTCTATAGAAAGCTTTCAAAACATAGGAGGCATTTAAATTGTGCCAGCCCAAGTCACAGGATTTGTTGTAGAAAGTGTTCAAAAAGCAGTATTTTAAGATACAAGTTCTTGCAAACGACCGGTGTTAGCAAAACCAGTGATGTCCTCCCAAGCAACTTGTAGAAAAAAGAATGATGTAGGGACCTTGGTCTTTGTCTATTTTATAATACAAACTAGTTCCTTCAAAGAGACCTCAGCCTACAAGCTTATCTAAACATTGCATTTGGACAGCCAACTTTCCTCCTCTTAACTCTTGTTCTTTAAGGCACCTGATTTTAAAGACTTAACATTTCACAAATGGATGCTGTTAAATCTAATGCTACATGTTAGTTCTGCTTATGCATACATCAATTTGAAGTCTTTAATATGAGTTGAGTGGAATTGTTACCTGAAGATATGTTGCAAGTAGACCTCATGAACAGAATAAGCAGCGTTTGAGTTACTAAACTTTGTATCTTAACCATGTAAACTTAGTCCAATTTAGTCAACCTTATTGACTGTCTTTTGTTTGTATGTTCACGTGATACTGTCGTACCAATAATAAATGGTTGTATTCTTCACTACAGAAATCTTCTTTGTTTTTGGTTTTTTTTTTTGGTGAACCAGCCAATAATTTAAGAATAAGCATGTTTTAGGGGAGGCTGTCAACAGCAAATAAGGTATGAAGCAGTGCTGATCAACTGGGAGCTATGTACTACAGTGAGGTATGAAAAATTCTCAAACAATTCCAGTGATGCATGGGTTGAAAAGGTTGATGGAGAAAATTTCAGTTGCATACTGGATTTAACGTGACAGCTTGATAAGGGTTTTTTTTTGTTTATTTTATTTTCATTTCTTCCCCTAGCCCTGTCCTTGGCCACTTTTTTTTTGTCATTCCCAAGCTGCAAATTTGCATTCCTGATAGCTGTACTAACACTGCTTTTGGAGGCAGAGAGTGGAGATGTCTTTGCTGTAAACAGAATCACTGAAATTCTTCATCCTTTGATGCACCCTCCTCTCTTTTTGGAGAGAGGTGTTGGTTTTAGGGTGACTCCACAATCCATTTTACAGTGCAGCCACACTGTGCTGACACGCGGGAAAGGTGGGAACTTCTTCTAGTCACTCTGTTGCAGAAATTGGCAAGCGGGATACTTCCCGAGAAGTGAAAACTTGAGGTAGTTCTGCTTCCACATTGCTAGGTGTTTTCTATCCCGTTACGCTACCCAACTGTTTGCCAGTCAATACTATGTTAACATCTAATACCATTTTCCCCCACGATTATTTTCCTTGTGTTTACAAAGCAAGGCTGAAACAGTATGTTTTTCATTTGTATAGGTCTGTTTTCTGTGTTTAGTCATTGGGCCAAAGCAGCTTCTCTTCAAGAGGGATCAAAAACAGTTTGTCAGTGATAGCACGAGGTTTATGACCTGCTCCTTGGGGCATAATTAAACATGGAATTCAGCCCCTTTTTGCAGAATAACTTTGACACATCTGGTTTAAACAGTTTTAGTGCAGCAAGGAGATAAGTAGAAGTTTCTTTGCACAGTAGATTAGTTTCAGATGAGGTATAGGATCCCCTCAAATTCAGGTTCACATAAAAAGTACACCAATGGGACAGCCACCCAAGAAAAGTGCATAGTCATCCATTGAATATATAAAAATAAATGGTAGGCCTACGGGGCAATAAAATCGGAAAGAAAAAAACAAAGATCTTGTCACAGCCCCAGAAGGAAATGTAGGGTAATCGCCCAGAAAAGGAGAAGGACCAGTGCTGAATTCTTTTACAAAATCCTTATTCTTTCCCTGCTTTCTTTGCCAGAGCACCTCTGATCCAGTTTTATTCCACGTTCCCCTTCAGTATGTTCATGTTTTTACAGATATAGCACATTTTATGACACCCACTAAAGTTATCTGCTGTGAAATTCGATTGTTTAAATACTTTGTCCTTTTGTTACCCTTTTCTAATGGATTGCCAATACATATTGCTTTCTCATCAGATGCTGATAGTCCCTTTAGTAGACTTTACTATTCTGTAAAATGGTGATGAACAGACGCTATGGCTTATAGGTAGTGAAGCACAAAGTAGTTGTTTCAGCACTTTGCTCTCGGATAGAAAAAATACAGTCCGTGTCTGTTTAATATTCACTAGGCTATCCCGGCGTTTAAGGCATGTCGTCGGTGGATACATCTCTGACCTTTCCGGCATATTATTACTGCATAAATTCTAGAAAAATGTTTTTACTCATTTTAAAAGACAATTATATACAGGGGAGAGGTTTAGTAATATATGTGTAAATTAAGGCAGCATTTGTGAAGGCCTTATGATTCTTAATAAGAACTGTGTGTGTTTGCATTAAAAGGTAGGAGACCTGATCTTGAATGGCGGACTACTGGGAGTGAGACTGGTGTAAATAAAGGATAGCACATTGTCGTGCAGCTTAATATTTATGTAAATTATTTGTAGTTCGCATTTTGCTGGTTAAGTAATGTTTAGTTGTATGTTTTCTCAAAGTAGACTGGTTGAAGATCTGAGAAATCTGATATTTAGGCTGTCTGATGTAAAATCTTTGAAGTAGCTCAAGAAATGTCTCACTTTTTGCACAGACCGCAGAAATACAGTAGTTCTTGACCAGTCTGTGTGGGGAAGTTGAAATGATATAAAATATGTTGAACAAATAGAAGTATTTTTAAATTTAGTTGGAAGTACGTGCAGTTTAAGTCACTGTAGGTGGTCTCAGTAAAGCCATTTCAGATGCGGAAAAGGGGTAGTGTTTTCATTCCTTTGTGTTATATGTACATTATTATGGTTCAAGTTAAACTATTTCCAAAATAATTGGAACACGAGGAAGTTGGTTACTAGCAAAGTTAACTTAACCTGCCTCCTGCTGTAAACCTTTAACTCTCTAGAGAGGACACATTTTGTTTTTTAAAAAAAAGAGGGTAAAAAAGGTAAGTAGAGTAAAAATATATTGTTCTATTATGTATTTAAGTAACTGACATCTTTTTATGATAATACATTTGGGTGGTCTCTTCTTGAGACACTTGATTTGTTAGGAAACATTGCCATTTCCGCAAATAATCTCTAAGTCCTAAATATTTTGAAAAAAATTTGCATTGCGGTATTTCATCAGTGCATTACTCACCAGTTAAACTCTCTAAACTGCTGTCGCTTGGCATTGGAGAGGGCTTCCAGGTTTTTTTCTATCAGCAAAAACTTCTGTAAATTATAATATTACTTGGCAGAGCATAAAGAATAAATACTAGAAAACCAGATGATTTAAGAGAAAATAAATGGAAAGACTTGAATCTCATTTTGCCTTTCCTTGGAAAAAGAAGTCTCTGTAGTTTACAAAACATAGAAAGTTTGAAATTGCCTTTAGCCGCAATGTTTGTTTAGGTGTGGTGACCCTTTTGTATCCTTGTTGTAATTTCCTCTCAATCAGCACAATTCTGATTGTCCCCACTGGACACTGTGGAGATTTAGAGGCTTGCTTGCTGCAATGAACCTCAATGATTTTGAGGTTAGGCATGCTGCCACTGAGTCTAGCATCATTTTAACTGCCAGTGGTAATGAGCTGCTGAGTTTTTCAGATTAAAAGAAAACCAGCTTGAATATATTTAAATGTTATGCTAATGTACATAAACACTAATAGGTGGAATAGCGTTCCTGAAACCAAAGCAATCTACCCAAAGCCAGTTTTCGTAGACTCAGCTGATTGTCAGGTTACTCATTATGTGCATAAATGCTTGAATTTTAGGTACCAGCAGGAAATAGCTAATGCACTTGATACTTCCTATAGTTCATAGTTAGTGAAGGGTGAATATCAAAATGTTCCTGTGATGCAGTTGGTGAAAACAGTCTATGATGATTTTTACTAAGCCTGATTTGCAACACTGTTGCTTTACTTTTCTAAATACATAAACATCTGTAGAATCAATTTTTGCAAAACAAATATGCTCATGCAAACCAAAACTGGCCTTTTCAAAAAATACCCCCCAAAAAGAGAAACAAAAATAAAATCAGGATCAAATTATACTTATTTGCTTAAAGATTTTAAAGATCAACATTCTTCTCAGTTTATTTTCCACGTGGTTCCACTGCTGTGAAGTTATGGGTTTTGTTACGAAAGAAAACTGAGAATTAGAGTTGAAGTAGTCTGATGCTTGAATTATTAGGAAATTTAGGACAGCGCTAGGTTAGATTCTTTAGGACATTCAGGAATCATTATGCTGTCATCCCCTTATTCCAAACAAGAGCAAAGTGGGGATATGAACCAGGAGCCCTTTCCTTCCCTCTCTTACTCCCTGCGCGTCGCGATGGCAGCGGCCAAGCTACGTGGCGTGAGCAGTTAAGTGCTGTGGCTGCGTCCTCAAACTGGGGATTTGGTGGGTCGCACGTGAGGGCTGAGCTCAGGCGGCAGGTACGGCCTGACGGGAGCGCTGGGAAAGCTGTGCAGCGCTTATGCATTTTGCTCACAGGTGGGAACTCTGCTCAAGAGAGAGGAGTGTCTCTAGGGAAAGTTTTAAATCCTCTCTTGTCATGGCTCAGAGGCATGCTGATGCCTCCTGCTAATGCTCAAGTTTCTGCTGACTGTCTAGACAGTTTCCATTCGGTAACTCTGCTTTTATTTCTTATGACGCTCTGTGTCTGCAAAGACCGTGCTCATCTCTGACAAGAACATTCTCTGTGGCTTGATTAAGTTGAAGTGATCAAAAACTGTAGAGGCAGGTTTTCCCTATAAGGTTTGTCTCAAGTCCTTAGTCATATGCCTTCGGCTAGTTGTTCATCACTCTTGAAGTTAGGAATAAAGGTTTTGATTTAAGTAGGAAGATCAGAGAGTGCACAGCTCCTACCACTCGCAATAATTTTGCCTGTTCTGAGGGAAGAAAGGCCAGTGATGGAAACTCTTTAACTGTATTATTTCTCAAGCCAGTAGAATTTCAGTGCGTCCTCTATGTATATATTTACCATTGTAGAGCCTGATTTATGAAGACTATCTAAAAAACAAACAAACAAACATGAAGCCCCACAAAAAATCCCCCTCCAAAAACCCCCACAAAATATGAGTGATTCTTGGCAAATGTCTCTGGAAGCTGATAATAAAGCAAATACCAGAAAATATAATTCTGTATTGGAGAAAACAGAAATAATGATGCCTTTTGAAACAAAGTTTTTGCTTTAGCCACTGCAGACTCATTTTTATAAAACTTAATTTTTATAAAATCCTGGACTCATAGGACTCCTCATATGGGTGGTGATTATAACTTCCTTTAGGAAGTGTAGTATTATTTTTTCTTTAAAAGTTAAAATTTTGACAACAGCAGATACATATTCATAGCTTTGTTTCGTGGTATCAAGAGAAGAAAGTGGGTTTGTTGTAGCAAAAATGGGCCATCTTTCTTACTGTCTTCAATTTGAAAATACAATTGCAACAACCAAAATGAAAATGGAGCCAAGTCAGGTTTTGTGTGGAACGGCCACAAGCTGTTTCAGAAGTTACTCACAAAACATTGATTACTGGCCCTGAACTGCAGTGACATATCCAGCAGAGTGAGCGCTCCTCTTTATTTTCTGAGCAAAGTAAAATGCACTGGTGTAATCTACTGATGAAGACATTTTAAACTAACCTTTTCTTTGAGCTGAAACGTACCAGAGCTTATACAATTACTTGATCTTGCTCACTTGAGTGTGTGTGTGGGGGGAGTGACAGTGGAAACATCTGCAGCATGGTAACTTTATGTACTGGTACAGCTATTAAGCGAGAACAAACCTGGTTCCCCTTGGATCCATTTATGTCTGAGATTTGAAAAGGCAGGCATTTGAACCCACATCAAGTGCTGTGTAAGAGTTGGGATGTGCCACGTTTCAAGCATCCTTCAAATGTTTTGTTAATCTAGATAAAATTAAATTGCTTGTACGAATACAAGATCGCTGGTCCTGTTTTGGATCATTTTTAGTAATTTTCTTTTTTTAATTCTAAAAGGAATGTTATTACTATTTGTAGTATTTTTGAATTCCTTCATTCCATGGTTGAATTCTTGTAACTACACCTGAAATGCTCCCAATATGTGGGTTTTCTTCTTGCTGTGCACTAGGTTTTGCTGTGATTATATAACTAAGATAATTTTTGAAACATAAATCGCTCTCCTCTTTGGGTCACTTACATATAGCACTGCATAGAAATATTTCTGTTTGGATCAGAGTATTTTCATCTTGCCACAGAAATGTCTAAATATGAGTAGATGTGGAGCAACGCTGTGCCCTGTGTCTTTGAACTGTATGGGCAGTGTTGCTTCTTCAGTGGATGGTGGCAAGGTTTTGTGACGTGCTGAGCTGGACCAATGGGCGCTTTGGTGACCTGAGTGTGTAAAATAACGTGTAGCAGACACTACGTGCAACACAGCTAGGTGAAGTTCAATCTCTCATTTTTGTTCTCATCTCTTCTTTGGCTCTGTCAGAGTCACTTCAGCTGCTCGAGCCAGGACCACAGCGCTCCAGTAGAGCTCTGCTCAGCTGTGGCTGCATGGCTGTGGTGAGGACGTCTGTTAGATGGAGGGTCTGCAGAGATGCTGCTGGGGCGAGGGGGGTTCACCAGTGACTAGAGGTGTATTGCAGCTGCAGTGTCATGCCCTCCCTCCCTCCCTCCCACCACTTTTTGAAGTGACATAGTGAACAGAGAGGTGGAAACTGGGCCTCTCGTGCCCTTAGACCAGAATGGCTTCATGTCCCTGAGCTCACTGGCATGCTGCTCCGAAATTGCTTTGAGTTGTGAAACGCGCAGCACCTGGGTTAATCGGCCAGGAGGCAGACGTATCGAACGGGCGAGTGGTAATGGGTTTCCCCAATGCGGGAAAAGGAAACGCGGTTTCAGACAAAACTTGCTAAGTTGGGACTTAGCTGGTGGTGGTAAGCGCTGTTCTGTGACCTACTCCTCTTTGTTTCACAGACAGACTACTCTTAAGGCTTTGTCAGGTAGTTCAGTGGATGTTTGCCTTTGTTGTTCAAAAACTGTGGAAAAATTAGTTTTTGTTTGGGGGAAGTATGTTCCGATCAATTATAAAACTCCAACTGCAGACTAGTGCCTGGATACTGTTAAGCACCATATATGAAACAGCACTGTACTGTCTCTCTTTAAGGATCGTATGTATACCAAGGCATACAGCAAAGGATTAAACAGACATGCAAGTAAATCTCTCCCATAAAAAAGATATTGTGTTATATTGTATATGACCTGTAGCCCAAGACACTTTTATGAACTGCTTATCCACTGCCATCCCAACCCTACTCCCCTGTCTGGTACCAGCACTCATTATAAATCATCAGTGTTTCTCTCTTTCTCTTATGTCTTCCTGCTCTGTTTGCATTCTATTTTTTTATAATCCTTAAATTAATATTAAGAAAGAGATTTTTAAAAAATACCTTTTTTAGCTGGGTTTTGCCTTTAGGTTATTCTTTGTCCAAGTGATTACCCTGATTTTAAGGATAGTCAGGGTAAGAGAACTGCTGCAAGAACCATCTGTCTGGAGTTACTAAATGACCGAGAGGGTGTCTGTCTGGGTGATCTGCATTTAAATTGTATCATCTTATCCTCATTATCTTTTTGTGTAATTGTCTGGGGATTTTTCTGAAGGATTCCTTTAGCATAAATCACAATGTATGATTTCTGATACCTCATTTTTGTCTGTGTGGCTTAAACCAGAAATATATTAAATTTGGTCCTTAGAGTCCTCTTGGGTCATTCCTTTTTGTGCCTTTATGAATTAAATCCCTTTCTCCCTCTCCTCCTTTTTTTCATCCATGGATTATTTGTCCACTGGAAAGAGCTGATTCCTGAAACTTACAGGGGGTGTGTGTTCCCCAGGTTTTCAGAGTGTATTTATGTTAACATATTAATGCGTTTTTTCTCATATAATCTAATGATGGTGGCATTTTTAATGAGTTTTGAAGAACCACTCTGAAACAGCCTGTGAAATTTGAAAAATACTCCAAAAGGAGCTGTCTGAAATACTCATTAACAAACATCCATAAATTCATAATTGCAGACTGGCTTCCTTGTTTACCATTTTTCTTTCATACCGACAATGAGACATGACAGCTAGTCCTGGGGGATTACTGCGCTTCTCGGCTGGTTGATGTCACCCTGCCTTTAGACCTGCATCTTGCAGAGCAACCAAGGGACTCACTGATCTCCCGCAAATGTGCTACCTGTCATGTCTTATTGTCTTAAAACAGACCCCTCTGATTACTGAAATGGAGAAATATTTGTGCATAAGGGTTTAAACTCATCTTGAAAAGACTGCTTCTGCTTTTGCAACAGACCCAAAATTGAGATGCAGTTTAAATTCAGAACATAGGAGAAATGTTTCAGTTTTGAAGATTTTGCTTGTGAATCTGCATTCCTTTATTTTGGCGTCGGAAAAAAACCCAAAACTGTGACTTTCAAATAGATTGAGGTCTTCTGCTCTAACAGAAGTCTTCTCAGTACAGGTTTGTTACTCCATTTCTAGTCAAAATTAAAATTTTGCTGCTCAATCAGTAATTTTTCAAGTGGAAACCCAATTACGGACTTTCTCAAATTTAACTGGTTTGCTGTAGAATTTGGTCAGAACTTCGTATCCTGGTAAATGCAATGAATTTTTTGGCCTTTATATTAACATGCTTTTGTACATTTATTATGATTATTAAGTAAATGCTGTTTTTGTGTTATAAATTCTTTGGACTGATCTGGACATCCCCAGATATTTCTCAGTTGGCTGCTATGTTCTGGATTCTGGACTGAATTTTAAACTGGTGTTTGGATCTGCTCAACTGTGCCGCTTAAACTCTAATTGTCATTTTTGGACTAAAAGCGCAAGCAGAATTTTTCCCCTAAGGTTTGGATGTGTTCATCATTCAGCCTTAAAACTGTTAAGCTTGCAAACAATTTGAACTTGATTACTCTTCTGCAGAGCTGTGTCCTCCAAACAAAATTAATGGCAAAATATCTTTTGAATTTTTCTGGGAACAGAATCAGGCTCCTACAACCTCGTTCAATGTGCTCGTCTTTCTGAAATTGTCTCAGAATTGGTATTGACAGTGTATCCGCAATGATGGTTTAGGCTTTGGGCCTCATGGCCGGTTACTCCACCAGTATGGGTCTACCAGCAAAGAGCAGACTTAACCACCTACCTGTGAGAGTTCCAGCTATGCCTGGAGCCCCCTGTGCAGTGGCGTGGATCCCCACCAGCAGCCCAGCTCAGGAGGTGCAGCCAGAGGCTTCCCATGGTGGAAGGGGATCAACATTTCTTGTGTACAAAGCTGGCTTCAGCTTGATCAGTGACTTGATGAACTCTCATAATTTGCCGGACTCAGAAGGAACGTGCATCCTGCTGAGGCACTCTGAGATTTGTCAAGTTTGTTGCTCTGAGAATCGTGAAATTGTGAGTCCTTGCATATTAATCGCTCCTAATGCATTTGATCTCGGTTCTGCTTGCCATCTCAACATCATGGTCTCGCTTGCTCTCTGTAGCTCCCATCAGGTTGGACACGGTCTTTTGGGCGATGGTTTAATTTCCTTGTCAGCTGTGTTGGCGCGTGAGGCTGTGATATTCGTGCAGCTGGGGGAGATGTGTGTGACCCCCAGGGCCCTGTGTTTGAGGACCCTGCTGGGGCACAGTGCCCCACACCAAGCCCCAAGCACGCATTGCATCCCTCCCCGCCTCGTGATCAGTTGGGGACACCAGACACATTCCTTATCACAGGGTCTTGTCTGTCACTGGCTCCTGTCAGTCAAAGGGCGTTTGCAAATTCTGCATGGTCCTTCCACAAGTACCTGGTACATTTTGTGGCCCCCTCCCCCAGTATTCGTAGAATCATAGAATCATAGAATGGTTTAGGTTGGAAAGGACCTTGAAGATCATTGAGTTCCAACCCCCCTGCCATGGGCAGGGACACCTCCCACTAGACCAGGTTGCCCAAGGCCCTATCCAGACTGGCCTTGAAATTAAATTATTATTCATATTAAATTATTATTGTTAATATTAAATGCTGGATCACTGAAAACAAGTAGAAAACCCCCAAACCTTATCAGATGGAGAAGAAGCAGTAACTTGGACTAGTTTCTGAATATTTACTTTTATTACTAAATAATTAGTAATTAGTAAGATGATGTACACTTGTCATCTTGGTTTGACACCTTACAAATTTCAGCCACTGTTTTTAAGGGAAGACCACAACCTTTGTCTGGAAAAGTGTGAGCCATTCCAGCCTCATCTTTAATTACATGAAGCTGGCTTCTAAGACAAGAGGATGTAATTGCAGAAAGACACAAAATATCTCCATAATTACCAGTTTCATAAAGTACTTGAAAATGATGAGAGGGAGCATATTGCAAATCTCTAAAAATAAACAGTTTGTAAAGTTATAATCACTATAAAACAGATTTACTTGTGAAGACAGTATTACACGTTAAGGGTAGTCTGTCACTTACAACGTGTAGTACATATGTGACTTGAAAAACAAGCTAGTAAGAGCTATATTAATGGTGAATTTTATTTCTGTTCTGTCATTCTAATGGATGTAAAATTGTGAAAATTAGGAAGGAATGAATAATCTCTTTTAAAATTTAATTTAATCCTGAAAACATTTTTTCGAAAGAAAACCTGTTTTTTTTTAAACATGAGCTTACTTGTGTTTTGTGAAAAAAAGCAGAAGAGTCCCCTTGATCAATAGGTAATCTCTCATTTTGACCACCCCACCAGTTCTTGGTTTACTTTTTCTTTCATTTTTTTTAACTTGAGATTGTATTGCTGGCTATATTGGAAAACTACTAAAATACTGTCATTTTCCAGATAATGTTCTTAACTTCTTGGCTTGTGTTCCTTCTTTCAAACCCCTCAGGATAATCCACAGCTCCACAAAAACATGAGTCAAACACATTACAAATTTCCCTCAGAGAATCAACATCTTTTCCAGCTGTTTGGATAGTCTGTCTAAAACCTGACCAGACCTCTCATCTCCCAGTATTGTTTTGGGCTTTTATTTTTTGACTTTGATTTGTTCAATGTTATAATTTTTAAACTGAGCCAATAATTTCAGTCTCTTTGGTTTTCTTTACAATACTTGCACTGGACAATAAAATGATCTATTATCCAAAGAAATTTGCATTGTTTTCAACTATTTCTATTCACTAGTGCAAAATTTCTTACCCATGTCAACAAACCCCCTTTTAAAATCCTCCCTAGGCAGTTTCATATATTATTTATGGATTAAAATATCTCCCAACCCTGTTCCTAAATAGACTTCTGCTTGTTTTGATTGGTTTCAGATAGGTGCACAGCAATTATGGGGGCCGTATAAAGCTCTTGGTAGATGTTCTATTTTAAATATAGTTCTGGCAATTGGGTAACTTGCTATTTTTTTAAAAAAAAAAAAAAGCGTTTTTGATCATTCCAGTTAATTCCTTGTGTATTTTGTCTGGCAGGATAGTATAAATCTAGTTGTAACAGATTTAAAGATTGGCAAGTTACCTAGTAAGAAGCCTAAGGTGGGAATTGGGCCTCAAAAGTTTTCCATCTCAATTAGCAAAAATAAGCTTATCCCCCAGCCTATCTACCCAGGATCATTTATTTTCTTCTAACCTTTAATAAACCTTCATTGACTATGGAGAAAGAGAATTACGTTAAGAGAATCCAGAGTTGGACCAGTTAATATCCGTGAACAATAAGATCTCCTGCTCTATTTTTCATTTGTTGCCTGCGAGGGGAAGAAAGCAAAGGAGGTTATAACCATAGTAACACTATGTCCCAAATCTCACAATATATTAGATCATACTTTTAAACTGTTCTATTAAATACGATAGCTAGTGATCAGGAAAGTGTTTGTCACTTGAGTTGCCCAGGTCTCTCTCACCGGAGGCGCTAATTGTGTGGTTTTGTGCTCCATGATGGACATTAGCTGCTGGTTCCTCCTGAAGATGGGGGCTGACACAGTCACGGCTCTTTGACATTATCGGCCACAAACTGCTCCGGCGTTCAGCATGCTGGGGACCGGCTTGTAGGTGTAGGACGTGGTGCTGCTCTGCTGCCAGCCCCGCTGAGGATCCCAGTCCTGTGCCTGGCCCAACTCTGAAGACCCCGAGCAGTCCTGACGGTGCCTGGTCACTGCAGGGACATGCGAGCGGGCTTCAAACTTTCCCTCCCCTCCTCTCTTCCCCGACTGTGGCTGCTGGCCCTCTTCTCCTGCAGCTGGGCAGGGGGAGCTTGTCCCACACCCCGAGCTCCCCCCGCTCGCCCTGCCTGCCTCCCTGCCCCAAACTTCCCTACCACTGCACCCGCTGCAGGTGACCACCCGTGGCATAACGCCTGTGTTTGCTTACCGCCCCCGTTCCGTCTGTAGGCTTAAAGAAATTTTAAGGAAATAATTTAAAAAGCATACTACTGATGCTGAAGCTAGCCCAGATCGCTCTGTACTGAACTAAGTAAGCAAACAGTTACTCGAGCATTTACGCCAGCAGATTGTGGGGAGCAGAAACCTCTGGCGTGCTGGGGGAAGGAGCTAACGTGCGGCGATGACAGCCGGGGTAAGGCATCAGTCATCTTCTCTCAGAGCTCAGCCGCAGGCAGCACTGGCGGCATCTGCCTTCTGCAGCCCCCGGCCCCGCGGCGTGCCGCCGGCTGGGGACTGCGCTCTGTAGTGGCACATTGCCACCTTCAACCACAGTTTGCCATGCTTGGAAGTTCAGCAGCTTCCAGTTTTTGACCGTTTGTCTTTCAGAGATGTTTAAAAAGTTGGCACCTGACCCCTCCCCTTTGAAAAAAAAAAAAAAAAAAATCCCAAACCAACAACAAAGAAAGAAACCCACCTCAAAAAGCCAAACAAACAAAAACTTTTACAGAAAAAAATGTGGCAAACTGTAATGAATCCTTTCCTTTACCTCCCTTGTCTAGACGGAATCACAAGAACTTGCTTTTGTGTTGTCTGTAGGAGACTCAGCAAAACTTGGGAGTGAGTTTAAGAACCACCCAGATGACTCTCCATAGTGCCTGTGTTCTCCAAGATGGCCTATATAACTATATAACTACAGGCCAGTCAGTCTCACCTCTGTGCCTGGCGAGGTCATGGAGCAGATCCTCCTGGAAACTCTGCTAAGGCACATAGAAAACAAGGAGGTGATTGGTGACAGCCAGCATGGCTTCACC
>NW_009646851.1:2687881-2696365 GCF_000708025.1 Charadrius vociferus | reverse complement strand
TGCACCAAAAGAAGTGTGGCCAGCAGGTCAAGGGAGGTGATTCTACCCCTCTACTCCACTCTCGTGAGACCCCACCTGGACTACTGCATCCAGCTCTGGAGTCCCCAACACAAGAAGGACATGGACCTGTTGGAGTGTGTCCAGAGGAGAGCCACGAGGATAACCTGAGGTCTGGAGCACCACTGCTATGAGGAGAGGCTGAAAGCGTTGGAGCTGTTCAGCCTGGAGAAGAGAAGGGCCCAGGGAGATCTTATTGCGGCCTTCCAGTACCTAAAGGGGGCCTACAGGAGAGCTGGGGAAGGACTTTTTACTAGGGCATGTAGTGGTGGAGGCCCCATCCCTGGAAGTGTTCAAGGCCAGGCTGGATGGGGCTTCAAGCAACCTAGTTTAATGGAAGGTGTCCCTGCCCGTGGCAGGGGGGTTAGAACTTGATGATCTTCAAGGTCCTTTCCAACCTAAACCATTCTATGATTCTATATAGCATATTGTAGACGTGCTGCACGTTGAACTTTGTGTGTGTGTGTAGTGTGATTTGGAGACATGAAAGAATATGTCATTTTCCAAAAGAAAAGCTGTTTTGGGGAGAGCTTTTTGCATTGCTAGGGAGTCTAAGGTGAGCACGGTCAGCAAGCCTGAACACAGTGAACGTTAATACTTCTGCTAAATATTACATGCAGATATCCTCATGGCACTATTTGTGTGTATGTAGAATTATGTGTGGATCTGATATAGTGGGTGTGCGCTTCCAGAATGCAATATATAATTGGTTTTGCATGCAGTGAAAATTTGAATCTCCATGTCAATCTAGACACCCTAAAGTATGCCAGTGACTACTCTGTGAGTTTAGAAGGTCTAATAAAATTTTATTTAGTGCTGTGCCTGTGGGGATTAAGGCTTAACTATTATTTATGGTCTTCTTTAAAAATAGCCTTACCTTAGTGGTGTTTTGAAGAAGTACGAAAATACTTAGGACCCAACATCCTGCAGTGGGGAAACTACTTGGTTAAGCTGAAGGGGTTGTAGTATTGACCTGTTTGTAAGAAAGCGAGTGTTTGCTCTTTGATCAGACTTTGAACTTAAAAAAAAAATACTGTGTTGAATGTTTTATAGAATAGGTATTCCCTGGCTCTTAGGGCTATGAATTTGATAAAGGTATTAGCGTTTGCAACTCAGATTGCGGAAACTTTCTTGTTTTGTGAATCTAGATGATTTACTGGGACATAAGTTAATGTTAATCTTTCTCGTTATAAAGACTGCATTTAGCTTCTGGCAGTATGCAGAAGTCATTATTGTCACATGTTTCTAATTTCTGGAAATTAATGTTTTTAAGATAAACATGGAAAGAAAAAACTCTGGACACTTCATTAACAGGAAAGTAGTTGAAGTTCTGCCATAAACGCTTATGAAAAACTGTATAATACTGTTTGGCCCCATATAATTTCCTGGGGAATTCAGATCCTTGAATAAGTAATAGTAGTTTTATAATATTCTGTGACAGACAGAGCATGCTTGTTATGTAAACATAGTTACTAAAGATACTAGGACAGATGTGTTTAATGCTATAAATTGATCTTACTTGAGCATGAAAGTGACTGAAGTCCTTTTGAATACTTTGTAGTACACCTAATGCTTATGCCAAAAGTGGAGAATTCATCTGAATCTTTGACCTTTATTAAGGCTTTTTGTCTTGAGTATACGTTTCTGAGCTGTGTCTCAAGTTGCAAGCTGCTTGCTTTAGAAAAACAGCCCATAAACTTTTCTTCACATATAATCAAATCTCCTTCCCATTGCAGAAGAACAATAATGCTAGGTGAGCATTGCTCAAGATACTAAACGCTTGACGTGGTACGTTTCTTGTGACATCTTACAAGGAATCTGAATTCTCACATTTTTGCTGTGTGGTCCCCAGTTCTATGGACTGTATGTGTGAAGCACATTCTGAAAGAAATTGCTGGTGTAAGAGCACTTGCCATGAGGAGCAGGAAAAAATGAAGCTACAATCACACGGTCAAACCTTCGCCAAAATTGTTGGTGTTACTCTAGCTCTCACTGATTAGAGATTGCCTCCCCTCCTGTTAGGAGGATGGTGGTGCTGTCTAAGAATCAATATGGGTCTTTGTTGTCCCCAACCCCCGCAAATTTTTCAGGTTGTCACTACTGGATAGTTCCTTTGTTTCTGTATTTTGGAGTTTCTCCTTGCTCCAGTCATGTCTTGAGCTTGCCTTTGTTTATGTTGGCACATTCTCTTCACTAATGGCTATTAACTTTGCTGATAGCGTCTGACTGATTTGTAAGATGAAAAGGCAATAAATCTGTTTCTAGTACAAACTTCTGATTCATATGAGCTGGAGATAAATGGATTAAACTCTAAACATTATGCAATATCTTGCAGATTATTAATAATTAAAATCAATGGCAGTCTATATTTTACCACTCTTAACATGATACTTTCTTGTGTCAACTATTTTGTTGAAGAGACTTTTTAATAGCTTAATTGGGGAACTAGTGAACCATGCCTAACCATGTCACTGTATGCTCTAAGAATGGCGTGTCTCCAATTTCTGGATTACATGTAGCTGTAAACATGCTACTGGAAGATGTCTTTTTAGTTGGGACATTGCACCTACTGCATACTATTTCTTCTTCCATCCTGAGTGCCGTATTGGGGTATGGTGGTCAGGAAACTTGGGTTGCTTTGGTCTGGCATAAAGTTAAGAGAGTTGCCCAAATGATTATATTGAAACAGTTCACAGTTCTTCGTTTAAAAAAAAGAAAAAAAACTTTTGTTGAAACTGAAATATATCATGGGAACCTGACAGTTTTAATGGTACAGCTATTGAAAAGCTCAGTATTTTGTTTTGTTTTACATTGAAAAGATTGTTCTAGTGTTCTCTGCAGTAAGGTAATATAGAAGATGAGACAAAGGTATTTAAATAATAGTTGAAATGTTACATTTTGAAACCTAAAACTCTGAAACTAGGAAATTTTTCAAACCAGTTGGGAATGTAATTTTGTAGCCGAGACGCCCACAATTTCAGTTTTTAATTAACTGTTATAAAATTTCAAAATATTGGAACTAACTGGAAAAAAAAGAAGAAATTCTAGTTTCTGACAATTCTAGATTCTGTGAGCTCTTTGATTTTCCTACAGTTTTACACTAAATAAGACATGATCATTATGGAGTAAAATCTATTCAATGGTAGCTATAATTTTGCTTTCCTCTCTGAACCCCAAATGTCCCAATGTGACTAAAGATTTAATCACAGGAAGTATGATAATTAAATTCTCAGGTTCTGTACAGAAGCTCATTGCAATCCATTGATCAACTGACACCACAGAAGAACCATTTATTGTTTAACTATTATTTTTTTTTAACAATCCTTTTAAACTTAGTACATGGGAGACATGTGTTTCAGATAAGGTCATTTAAGAGAGTTGGGTTCTGAGGTACCAAAATAGTTACAAATTTCAGTACTTCCTCTATTCCTGGTAGTTAATTCTTCAGACCTTAGAAAATCACAGCAAGGCTTTTTAACTTGAAATTTCCTAATCCCTAAAACAGGCTTTTAGATTTTTGTCCCAGGAATGTGGTGAGAACTATCATTATTGAAATACATGATATTTCCTTCTTTATTACTGTTGTGTCACAGGCTAGGTTTTGCTTTAAAATAAATGTCCTTTGAGGAATTGTTTTTGAATGTGGCTTCCTAAGAAAACAAAGGTCATGTGATGGTGCTTTCTGCATGTGTGTGCCTGCCCGTGTGCCCTACCAGCAATAACTTTTGACTCTTGTCCAACTTCAACATCTCTGAGCGCTCTCCTGAAAAACAAGTTCACCCCGTGCTAGATACCAAATAATCAGTGCAGGACACAAATCTGTGTTTTACAGAAACCCAAGTTTTACTTGTTCAGCTGCTTATGGAACCACTTCTTTCTTATGTAACATATGGGTTTAATTTGTTTCTTTTCCAAGTTGGGAATGATTGTTCTTTTTAAACTGATTCTTGCATGACTTTGTCTTGGTCCAGGCTGGATTGTTTTGATGGGGAGTTGTGAGATGACAGATATAGTTCTCATACAGGTGTGCAAGCCAGGGGATCTGGCCCCATTTTTATATAGACTTTGTATGATTGCTATTCCCAGTTTTCCTGTATGATGTGGCTTGAAAGTGTGGCTGCTTCTCTGATGTTAGTGACCATATCGCCTATTCTTTGGTTCTTTTGATTTCAAAGAGGTATTTTAGATTTTCTGTATTTTTCAGAATGTGTAAGTTGATAACGTGAGCATTATTCTCCATTGTCTCCAGCCTGACTGGCAAGCCACTGGCATTTCCATCCTTGCAAGCTCAATTATCCAGCCCTACCTGCCTCCAAGCTTTAACTGAAAGCCGGAAGGAGGAGAGATGTATTTCTCCTTTGAACTACTTTTCAGTTCAGTGTGTCCCCTGCATCGGTCCTGGGCAAGCTCGTGGAGCTCTACTGCTCTCCGGTTATCCTACACAGTTGTCACTTACCCTTTTTTTCTCTTTTTTTGTAACGGATTAACCCCAGATGTCCTGGTCTTCCACCTTGACAAAGGTAATATTCCCTGGTTGCCCCTGCCTTCCCCAGGGGCTCAGCAGTATCCCCAGGGTGTGTCTGCAGCGGCAGCCAGGCAGGCTGCAATGCATCCCTCTCCTGCGCTCCTCCTCCTAACCCGTATTTTGTCACCTGTCTTTGCCACAGCCAATAGACTTCCCTTAAAAAGGAGGCACTCGTGTCATTACGTGGATGCTATTTTAATCCGCTACCTAAAATATAAAGGAATGGTCATTTGGAGTTAGGTCTTTAGCCTTCCCAAAAAATAAATTGTCTGTCTTTGAAAACCAAAGATTATTTCTTTAATTAAAAATATGTAGCGTTAAATTTTGCTGCACTGTCAGTGAAAATAGGAGTAGGACTTTCAGACTACATTTAGTAGTACTACCCTGAAACTTTTATTCACTAAATTATCAAATAGTAGATATTCAATCATTTATTTTGATTTTTTAAATTGAAATAGCATAGAGTAGTAACTAGTCATATCTGTGAGGAGAGTTTAGGGAACATTTTTTTCTTATTACTCACATCTGCAGTACAGCAAAGGGCTCATCAGGTCTTGGTGTCCCCAGGCATGACATCTTTGTTTCTGCTTGTTTCACGTGTAATCACTGACAAAATGAGTTATCAGTCACTTTCATAAGGAGATGGGCAAAGGCTTTCTAATAAGTTTTTATGATTTGACTCTAACTTTGAGGGTGTGTTTCCAAGGTACTGTTGTTCAGCAGAAAGAAGGCTCTTTCTTTTAAGTGTGTGCTGCTTGCAGGCCAGGCTCTGAATCCGGGCTGTGCCTAACGCCTTTATCTCAGGCTTGTTCTCTTTGGTTTGTTTTCGTTAATTTTCCACCACAGCTAAAAGGCTGATGTTTTGTCTAGTAGGAAAAGTACTATGAGCTTCTGCATGGAAAAGTATGTCTTATTTTGTTTATGCAGATAGGTTTTATGGATTATTTTGTCCTTTATCTGCCATCTGTTGTTGACTCCTATTCTTTCTAGAGGTTCTTCCCCTCCAGCCCTCCCAAATGTTTCCTTTTTTAGCAAATACATCGTGCAGCTCTTTTTTTGTGTGACCCTGAAGAGTCCAGTCTGTTGTTCAGTGTATTTGCCACTTGGATTAAAAAATGTTTGAATAACAATGACTGGAGTTTTAAAAAATAAGTATATTGCTTTAGACACCTGACATTCTGAATGCCTGATATCTTCTGCTGAAACTGAAAGTGTTTTTGTTTTTCAAGAATCAAAATAAGATGTCCATGGAAGAAAGTTGGAAGTGTTGTGTATTCATTAATAAACCACAAGTTGCTGGTCCCTGAACTCAATTCTGAGTTTCACAGAACTAAATGTAAAATAAGGTCTTAGTACATCCAGCTTTACTTATTTAACTTAGAACGTAAACTACATATTTGGAAGGCAGACATATAAATTAGAAAAAGTTAGTGGTCTGCATGGCATGAAATAATTTGAGATTTTTATTTCCCTCTTTTTTTGCATTCTGTCATTTAAATAAGTATATCTTTATATGACATAGTATTAAGCATAGATTAAGTATGTCACACTATTGCAAACAAAAAATGTAAATTTGAGAAGAAATCTGTAGTTGCAAAAACTAAGCTGTCAGCTTGTTCATTCCTATTCATTGCATTAAGACATGAAACCCAAAAGTAGGTTTTGATTAACATCTTCACATATTGATAGATCTGACATAAATTGAACTCTGACGTTATTGGCAGTGGAATGCATGTTAAATCTTCCTTCCTGTTACATCAAATGTGCTTTTTAATTCTTACATCTGGGATCTCTCTCTTTTTTTTTTTTTTTTTGTCATAGCTATGTCCTTTACAGTAGTGTTAGTAAAATAGTCATAACTAAGTATGGATTTGGGTGAGGATTAGATATGGAAAGGCTTTATAAGCTGCACATGACAGTTTATTTCAAGAGCACAGAGACTGAGCATGGCTTCAGTTACTCTTAGAACTGGTAAGTGGTCACATTGCTGGTCAAAGAAGCATAATTATCAGAGGAATAAGTCTTAAGTTGGGATGTGAAGTATTTTTTATCACATTATAATAAACTAACATAAAGGAGGATTGTTTTGTGAAATGGCAGTTATCCTCTAATACCTGTGGCAATATGTCTGACTGAACTAAAACCATTTTAGTATTAGTCTGCCGTCTATATTAGAAGAGAGTAGGTTTCTCTGTGAAGCAATTGGTTTAAATTAAATTATAACGGTGATGACGAAGTGCTTTCTTTGAGTGCTTTTAGCTCAGATGGGTACGTGCCCTTGCATGCTGGAAGGATGCAGAAAGCATTGTGCTAAAGTAACGGAGATTCAAGCAGTAAAATTGGCATGAAAATTTCAAATATCAGGCAAAAGTCAGGGTTAGCTACCATCAGAGTTCAAAGCTGAACTCGGGGTCTGGTGTTTATTCATTGGTTAACGGGCACCTGTGAATACCTCTCTGGGGATCATGCTGCTGGGTGAGTGCCTGATGGTTTGGTTGTTCCTATTTGGGTGGCTACAAGATCTGCTGTGCCAAAGCAGGGGCTTATACAGTCACACTCATCAAATACTGCCAAAGTTTGCCAAAGGCATATAAACAGACCCATAAAAGGCCAACCCTGGATCGATAAAGACAAGTGATGTCAAAGAATACATGGAATCTGAATCATAATATTGCAGAAATTCTTATTTTTAAGGTTTGACTTTTTGAATATTCAGGTGTTTAAAAATAATAGTCCATAGAGCCTTACTACTCTAACAGATGAGCATAGACAACATTTCATGACTAGCACTTCATTTCTTGGCACATTATCTTTCCAGCTTGCTAGGTCAGTGTCTCCAATCACTGAGGACTGTTTGAGGGAACTTTTTATTTTTTACAAAAAGGAAGGTATGTAAACAAGAAGGACCAATCTGGGCCAACTACTAGTTGTTTTACATCCCCTGAGACCTTGCGATGAACTCCATGTGTCAGGAACTTCTGCTGAAGTAGTGCATGAGTAAAACCTCCAGTTAATGCTTTCTGGATCCACCATTGAGTGACTGACAGAAAAAGGCAAACAATGCCAAAAAGAGGAAAGTAAAAAAAAAAAAAAATTTCACAGACTACCAATTTCTTTTGTCCATGTGTCTTCACTCAGGTTTAGACAAGCTTAAACGTCATTTATTTCCCCTCAAACTCACTCTTTTATTGAGGCAGGCAGAGGCAAGCAGAATTACTGAGTTGGAGAACTCTTAAAAAGTCTTTGATGCAAGGTACCTTCTCCTTACAGAAAGGGTTTAATTTAAACAAATGAATTCTGCTCACATAATGGAAAAATCCAGCAATGATTAAAAAAAAGCAGGACCCTCCTGCTCTTCCCATCCTCAGAAGATCATTAAACTGTCCAGGCAGGTGAAATTAGTGGTGATTGTCCAAAAGTCAAGACCAGGCAGGTGCTGTGGGTGGCTTTTTTGTGCACTTTTCCTGTGAAAACTAGGGCAATTCGCTTAAAGCAGCAAAAGAATTTGCATTGATTCTTTCAGACAGCTGCTGCAGAAGATGTATTGGGGAAAAGTGTAGAACAGGCGTTAGAGAAGATCACAAGCATCTGACCATGCTTCAGAGACAGTGAAAATATTCAGATGGCAGAGATGTGGCACAGAGACTTGGAAGAGAAGAGTAAGTTTCTTTCTTCTGAACAGTTCTCTTTATATGAGGGGGAAAAAAAACCCTCGTTGTGTATGCACTTATTTTTACAAACCAGCTTGTTACTGTGTTAGTGGACTAGAAGTCACACCCAAACACAAGATAGGACTTACAGAAATAGCTGCTCTTCATCCAAGTGATGCCAGTCATCCAGTTATCCTAAAGTGACTCTTAGAGCTGTAAAATCTTACAAGTTTTCCCCAAACCTTTCCATTA
>NW_009646851.1:2662731-2687865 GCF_000708025.1 Charadrius vociferus | reverse complement strand
TCTTTCCTGGTAACAACAAAAAGAATTTTGTATTTTATCAGTTGTCAAGTATAAATCCAATTAAGACAAAAGGCTTTCAGAAGGAACACCTTAATATTTGTTGCTTAATGTTTTGTCAAATGCCATGGTTTGTCCCTGTGGGATCTACAAAGCAGTGTACATTGTAAGTAGAAGGATTTACAGTTAGCGTGATCACGAGTGTTAGGTGGAGGTGTGTGCTGTTGGGCAACTGTCTCTGTCATTAGGGTTATGTGAGGTTCTGTTCTCATCCTATAGTTTTTTTCATCACAGTGTAACATAAAGGTCAGATAACACAACTGAAATTTCCTAAGGGATTTCTAATTGCTACTTATGAAACTTAGAGGTTTGGGCTGAAACAGGCAAGCTTTTGTGTCTGAAGCTGACTTCATTAGGAAAACTGAATGCTCCTCCAGATCAGGAGGCTGCTTTGGTTCCTTTAATATTGTACCCAAATATGACATCCTGGACTTATTGTTTTGCTTGATTACACTCATATCATTGACATTTTATTAAATAATTTGCCTGGAAGGAACTTTAGTACACACATTTGATGTAATCATCAAATATATTGCATTGCATTTTTTTTTTTACATATTATGCTATTTGAGGATGAAATATTTTGAAAATATAACTCCTTCCATTAAAGAATAATATGGCTTGTGATGTTCCATTAGTTTTGCAGTTCAACCATATAAACCACAGCTGTATTAAATGAACAGAGCACTTCCACTTAACACTTTCTATGCAAGTTAGGTGGTTGTTTTTGTAAGGTATTATGATATGTAAAGAGGTGTCTGCTCCAGTATTTTGCCTTAATGCTTAATTTCTTTGCTTTTATAGGCTTAAACCAGACCCTTTATATTGCTTTAATGTATTTTTTGCATGTATTATAAACACACCCACACATGCATCAGTTCAACATTCCAGCAAGGCAGCTGATTTTAAAAAAATGTTGTTAAACAAGTTGAAACTGGCTGGCACATATCTGAAGAAAGAAATCAAATAAAACTGGCAACTAAAGAGAAAGGGAAGTTGATATTGGCACTTCATCACAGAGGTCTCTAGGTAAAACATATGCAAAAGCCCTTAAAATGTAGTTCTACTTTGAAAAGTGACTATGTAAAAATGTCACCCTTACTCAACAGATCTATTCCTAGTATGTACTCAGTGTTACATCTGCTTGCCCTCGTAATAAAATACATATTTTTTCTCCGATTGCTTTTCCTGTTAACTCTACAGTATCAACAGAAACCTAGCTTGCATTTTGACGTTTGCGCTACCAAAGGTCATTCACTTGACAGAGTTTGGAAAGGATCTCATGTGAGAATTCTCTGACAGATGGACAGCATGAAAGATCATACTTAAGCTGTCAAATTCCAGCCTGAGTTTGAATTACTGGTACCTTAAACTTCATGTCTCCTCTTTTACCTTTTTGAATTTAAGTCATGCCAGTTCTTTTGATAGTAATGCTCAGATTGAATTTTTAGCTTCAGTGGGCTAGTATTTCATGACAGAACGCAGAAAATGAATTCGTGGAGCTTAAGCCCATGATTGCAAATGGAGTAAATCTGATCTAAAGAGCACGGTATAGGAAGAATGACCCACTCAGCTATTTCTAGAATTACTTTCTACATCAGGAAAATACTTTCACGTACAACTTGTACAAGTATTGCTTCTGTTACATAGATTCTGGAGTTTTTAAAAGTTTTAATAATGTAGTATTAAAAGTAAGTTTTCAGTCTTGTCCTTTTGGCTAAAGTGTAAAGTTGCTCAAAATAGTTTGTTATTACTAATTACCATTTTGCAGGATTCATTTTGTCAAGGTAAGTATTTTTTTTTGTATCCTTTTATCACGATAGACACTTCATTAGGCGTGTTGAAAATATAATTATGCTTGATCACCGACTTCTTACACCCCTGAACTGATCTTGCCATAGTGCAGATATTCATTTGTGTATCTACTTAACTTGTTTGTGTGCTTACTTAAGTTTCTTACCCTTACTAGATGTAAAGCAGCACTGAAACATGCAAATAAATGAGAGGTATCTAACTATGTATTAGTCAGCACTCTTAAAATCTAACTATCAGTGTTATTTGTAAATATGATTACCAGTCAACCTGTGTTTCTTTTGCAACTTTCATTTCTTTTATCCATCCTTGTATGGTAGTGCTTCCTTTTTAAACTATATAAAAGAAGACAAAAACATGTCCAGAACTGACAGAGACATGAAGAATTTCAAGCTGGGCAACTGACTACAGTTGTAACACAGAAAGTGTTACTACAGCACTTTCGTAAGCTCCGAGCTTAAAACTTGAGGTCAAAATACCGCATGAGTATCAAAATCACTGTTTTCAATCCTGATTAAGAAGTGGGATGTCACAAAGAATTTTGAGTTGATTGATGTGAATAAAAAGGACAAAGATAGGTGAATTAGGGGCTTTCGGTTTTGGTATTTTGTCACAAAGAAAAATTTAGGAATGGTTTTAGCTTCTGTGGGCGTTGATAAATTGGGTGGCAGAGCGCAAACCCATTTAGGTGACATCACAGCTCTAATGGACCACAGAAAGGTTCAAAATTTCCTGGAGAGTGTTAGAAAGGCTTAAAAATTTATTTTGTGATATTCTAAAAATACTAAAACTTAACCAGGATGACTATTTTGGGTTTTGGCGTTGTAAACCTGTAAGCTGGGGTGCTGTGACAAATACTGTTCTTCATGTCTTTCTGTTTTTAGTGTTGTGACCCTGGAAGCGTACCTAGTATTTGGCTCCTGGGGTGATTGTATGATCAGATGAGCTAAAAAGCCACGCACTTCCACCAAGATTGAGAAATGCGTCAGTGAAGCAATTGTGTGCCTGGCAGAGGACTTTAGCCTCAGCACCTTTTCTTTTTTTTATTTTGAGTGAGATGCCCATAGTCAGCAGCTTGCTGTTGACCAAAGCCATCATTTCAGCTAATGGCAGGAGCCATCTACAATGACCTGGTTTTGAGGTAAAACAGGACCAATTTTGTTCAGTAACTTTACTTCTTAGCTGGGCCTCTTCTAACTACCGAAAAGTGAAAGAACGCTTTTCTCAGATATGCCTTTTGTCCCAGTCCGCTTTCCTTACAGCTCTAAGAAGGTTTTCTAGTTGATGTATGTGCACTTAAAGAGGCCCCTCCATGCTCATCTCTCCCTTTTCTACACTTATGATACAATGGCAGTTTATTTGTGAAACTTTTTTTTTTTTATGGGCCAGGCTAAGTACTTTGGGATAAAGGTACAGGTTATTCATATATGTAGCCCATACTTTCAGTGTATTTCCTGACCTGGCTTTCTGTTTATGTGATGTAGAGAATACACCAGGGAATTCATGACAGATTTTTATTTTTTTTTATTTCAAACAAAAACTAAATCTGGTGAAAATTTTCTAATCTGGTGCTTGTTACCATAGCAACCCAAAATATGGCTTTGTGTGTGTTTCTACTATAAGCTGACGTGAGATGCTTTCATGTTAGTGAAAGTATGTTAAATTACTTCGCTTCCATCCTCCCTGCAGTTTCTTTTCAAGCCTTCCCATGCCTAACACTTACTTTTGGATAGTGTCTGATTGTACCTCTGAGAAACAAGTGTTACGCGTGTCCTTCAGCTTCAGTTTTTTGAATCCTCAAGGAATGGGGTCCATGAGTTACCAGTTACGAGTCATTGTAGTGGTTACATGAAATGACGCCTGAAATGCCTCGTGTGTGTTATGCAGATTGTCAAATCAGGTGATCTAATGATCTCTCTGAACCTTAAATCCATGGACTACAGTCTTAGTCAGTGTGTCAACACTTTGGGTTTTTACGTATTCAATTCAGTAATATCGAAAGTCTGACATGTCATGTTTTGATACACTGGACTTTCACTGGTCTCAAAGAGAAAATGTCACACACAGTTTTTGGGGGATTTTTTTTTTTTCATTGTAATGTGGGATCTGTCATGGCTGTGCCAAAAATCTGTTGATGCAATTTCTGTTGCCAGTGCTTTGAATCAGGGAGGGGGAAAAACTCAAAATAAAAACATATGTCATAGAATTCAGGATTTAGATCTAAATGCCAGCTTCCCATGATGGCCATAGGCATTATCTGTCTGTAGAAAAAAACCTACACCCACCATCTCGAGTTATTGTGACGTGCATATTTTTCAATCAAGATACGGTATTAACAGAAAAAGAGTTATTCTCTACTTTTCATGTCCACTTTAGAGCCATAGAGAGACTTGGCAAAACAATCCCCTGCAAAGACTGGAGAGCAAAGATTATGTTCTTTCTGTTCATAATAAATGCATCATACTGTTTTTCTAGCTACTTTGAGCTCTTTAAAAACAATGAAAACTGATAGCAATTAATTATCTTGAGCTGTACTAAAGTAATACTACTAACAATTACTGCAGATCATTTTCTTCCAGTCTGATATTTGGAAACTATTTTCTGGTTTATACTGTTGCTTTGAATAGAAATTGGCTTCAGCAGAAAGAGGGAAGAGTACTGTGTTGTGTCCAAGTGCGTAGTTGCTTAAGTAAAGCCTACAAAGGTCTAAAGTAATTGCCAGGTTGTTAGATTGGAAAGTACCCATTGAACGTGAAAAAAATATGTAGTACTCTGCAGCTCCTGAGAATATGCACAATTCTGAACTATTTATCTTTTCTATTAGTGCTAGGCTTGATGGTAAAATTTTTTGCTCTTTCTGATTTACTTCTGTGCATTCTTTTCAACTTCATAATTGGGAATAGTTAGTTGCTATTCAGGACTGACTCCAAAAGTGTCTAGAGAAAGTCAGCTATCCATTTAGATTTGAAACGTATTTCCATATGGTAGAGAGCCCAGATGATGTACTTAATAATATACTTGGCAATTTTTCGTCAGTGATGGGGTTGCCTTAAAACTGTATGAACATTATCTAAACTAAATAAAGCTTTGAGTCTTAAAAAGCAACCGCTGGGAGTCAGCCCCTAATTCAATGGAAATTCAAAGTGTGCTAGTAATATTCAGAGCTATAAGGACTTGTATACCAGCAATGTTTTGCATCCTGAAACTGCTTTTGATTTTATATCAACAGGCATGCAAGCTCTTTCAGTATGTGAGCACTCTTGTGTATGCTTACTTTAGTTTCTGCAGCTTTCTTCACTTTCTGGAGCTTCCTGCATTCTGTTCCCAATTGGTTCCCTTGAAACCTTGGGAAGTCCATATCTCATCACCAGCTGTGTCCTTAAAATGCAGATCTCCTTCTTTCATTCTTGCTTAAGTGTCCTAGTAGGGCTCCAGACGACAGATCTTATGTTTTGTACTTCTTGCTCACTTAAGTAATCTCCAGATAAATCTACCTTACCACTTTTTTTTTTTTCCTAGAATCGAGTGACAAATTTTATATTTTTCATTTGTTAAATGGCTTAATGTTTAGACATGAATGAGGAGTGCTATTATAGTTTCACTTTGAGACATCAGCTTTAAAAGCCCTACTGTTCCTCTGCAAGATACTATTCTTGGGAAGGACTTTGCTATTACAGATATGTTTAATGAGCACACCAAATACCATGAACAGAATCACTATTAAATATAGGCTTAGTTTTTTTAATATGATACAGTGGTATATATTCTTTCTTGCAATGTTTTAATGTAAATGATAATTCATTATAGTCTGAGATAAATATTGTGGCTGACTGCTACTTTCAGTACTTCTAATTATCACAAAAACATAGTAACAAATTACACCGAGTTTTCTAGTCTGTATTTTGTTGACTACTTAATCAATACTGCCATGGTCAGACTTTCAACTTTTTTCCCAGTTTTTCTTCTCATTGGATTCTTTACAGTTCAAATACCTTTTCATTTTTCTGAAATCTGAACAAGTGTGATATTTTTATACAAGGTTAAAGAGTTAGATTTTTGGATGCCACTACTTTGTCCCCTGACGTCTTTGTGTCGATTGGAGGGATTTTGCTTTTTTAATCATTGTTATTTTTGTGTACTTATTTTTTTAACTGATTATACCTAAAGACTGGCAGGCTGAAAGTAAGTGGTAAACTTTTAGAAATTTTCCTTACAGAGGCTTAGGTGTTATTAATGATCAAGTATAAATTATCTAGGTTTTCTTATGCATTTTAGTTGATCTTGTTCAGAACTGTGCTTAAATTTACATCTTTGTCTTCATTATTGAGGCGAGGATGTTTACAGTCACTATTTCTTTTAAAAATAGTCTCTCCACCCTGTTCACCTCACCAGAATAATTTATATCTGGATACAGTATTGGACTAAGGTTGAACTTTCTTTTCCTGAACAGACATGAGGCATGTTGTATTAGTGGTAGTGTCTGAATTTTTTAGCTGAAAAAATTAGTCAGGAGAACATGTAAAATGTACAGAGGAAATAACTCTATGCAGAGACCCAAGAAAGAAGAGAGATGACTAAAACTGAAGGGGGGAGGATTGCACAATTAACATGTGGTAAGCTTGTACTTTTAAGTAAGTAGAAATAACAATGTCATGAAAGTGAGTAATCCCTTTACAGGCTGTCCAAAAGATGTTGACAATATATGGAGATAACAGAAGAGTGGGAAGGATCAAATAGAAAGAATAATCTGGAAGAAAATATGATGGGCTTTCTGGGACATGTAAAGATAGATTTTAAATCTGGTAAATGTAATTGGGAAGTATGAAAATGTAGATAAAACAGAAGTCCTAACTTGTGGGGGAAAAAGGATAAAAGACATCTGGCATATATCATCAAGAGGAAAAAAACAAGCAGAATTGAAAATTTATTTAAAAACTTGATTGAGGTTTTACTGCTTAATAATGGAAAGGAGAGATGTACAGAAGGGTGTCTTGCTTCATGGATATATAAACCCAAGAAAAAAAAACTTTAAAATTATTAAACAATATAGATAAGCAGACAGAAAAGTTGGAAACAAGAAGGGAGATGGGCAATCTGCAGATGCTACATTAAAAATGAGAAGATGAGAAAAACCCTGGAAGGATATGTTCCATAAGGTATGGACTTCCAATGGACTTGAGTCTTACAGTTGATTTGATGATTATCTGCAGCTTTTCCGTAGTTAAAGTGTGTATGCTGTTGCATCCCTCTGTGAATTCTCCAGTTTCTAATGAGGTTTGGATCTGGGCTGCATTCTTTCAGAGACTGGGTCCGTTAACGGGATTACAACCCTCTGCACACTTGTTTGTTTTCATGGAACTTGGAGGGTCAATATATGGGAAGCATGTCTCCACCAAATTACTAGGGGGATAGAGTCAGACAGATGAAGTCTCTTTTCTGCTGAAAAGAGAGAGAGGGGGAGACAACTAATTTGCCTTACATCCTTATCACAGGACCTTCTTTAAGTGTTCAGGGACTGGCATTTCAAAGTAACTATGGGTTGATGTAAATTGTGAAATGAAGCCATGAGAATGTTGGCTCATACACCCCAAGCCACAGGTACACAGCCCAAGTATATCTCTATGTTGGAAAGTAGAAAAATGCATTGAACTATTTAGGAGCTGTGATAAGTTGTGTTTTGGTTGATCAAATCAAGGTCTATGGCTGCATGTTATAAAATCACCAGGTTCTTAGACATCTAGGTTAAGTAATTATTTACTTAAGTGCTACAGAGAACTGACTTTAGAAAATAAACTTAACATGTAAGATTTCCATCAGAGATTGTGCATGGGAAAGTTAAGATGAAACATGAATAAATTTTATACTCCTGTACCATGGGGTCATGCACCCATAATAATGAAAAAATATGATGCAGGAAAGGAAGAGAGAAAGAAAGATGTAGATATTTCATTGTACTGGAGCAAGTGTACACAATAATGTAATTAATATCATGGAAGGACATAAAATATGACTTGTAAGTGAATAAAAGAACAGAATGGTGGAAGATCCACACCAAGAAAACCCTTAATTGTTGGCAAAACAGATGTATATTTATGGTAAATACACTGGTTGTCATGTAATTATTGGATAGAATAAAGGGTAGGCAATGAAAACAAGTAGAACAGGAAATGCCTTACAAAGACAAACTAGAAAGCAGTGTGAATAACTGCTCACATAAATCTCCGGGAGCAAAAATTGGAGCAGTGTACTTTGAGCTAGTGCAGTATTGCATTCTTAGTTCAATGGTCTAGACAGCTGGAGGCCATTCTAGACTTCAGCCAATTAAACAAATTAAGTATGAGACATAGGATGCAAAGATTGAAGTTAATTATGAAAAGAAATGGGTGAAGCAGATTGTATAGACAGAATTTCTTCATTGCGTCTCATCCGTGAGCCTCATAGTGTGGTTGTTACTTCCAGCAAGCTATTCTGTGGTTATTTTGCTTAAATGGCTCATCTAGTTTGATCTGCCATCTGAGAGATAGCAGGCTGCCCGTCTCAAGTGTCTGGAAAGCAGCTGCTAAGTTGAAGGTGTGAAGCAGATGCGTGAATATTAGTTAGCAGTGTGCAGAGTAGGATCCAACCTTGCACAGCTACTTTGTGTATTATTTTACAAAAGCACAGGTCTGTTTTCCTCCAGAGGAACTCTTTTTGAGAAAATCTGCAAGGTATCTTTTCAGCAGTTTTGCTGATTACATAGGTGAGGCATCTATGGCAGAAACTGAGAGAGCAAATTAACTTCTACCCCTAACCAGCACAAGAATACCGAGATGAGAATAAGTTAAGAAGCAGCGAAGGATTACAACATAATATCCTAAAGCAATCTCTCTAAATATTCTATAACCTTAACTATTAGCTTTCTTGATCAGATGTGGCAGTGTCTTAAGATCTGATCCTATCACACAGTACTTTATATTGTATATAGAGTTTTGTAAAAGGTATCTTCGTTTTTCCCATCATTTGCCACATCAATGACTTTTGTTGTAAGTCTGAACAGTCTATTTTAATTGAAAGTTTAATTTAAAATATAATGTGGGATTGTCATTTAAATGAAATATAACAATTGGGGATTAATGTTAGATGAAAGGGAGTTTAAAGGGAAAGAATCTAACTGGATGTTATTCAAACATTTTAAAAAGAAAGTTAATTAGGGACAACCAACATGAATTTGTGAGAAGGCCAGCCTGCTTAGGATGTTGAGATGGCAAACAAAGAAAGTTGAGTGGATGTTTATTTTGACTTTCAGAAAGAATGTTAGAAATTAATCACATCCAATACCGTTGGCTAAGGTAAGAAATCTTGTTGCCAATGTAATATGGTTTATTAAATAGAAAACTGGCTTACAACGTTAAGCAAACCATAGTAATAGAATATAACAATTACTTTAATAGTCAGAAATTACTAGTACTTACTGTAGGGAACGATTGTGGGTCATCTAACTTCTAAACATACAAAAGTTTCCATTATTGCATCACTGTGGTTATGAATTCAGGAAATGAAAACGATATGATTTATAAAGTTACTTGGCTGTGCTGTACTTCATGTGTTTGTTACAGTGTTTGAACAGACTTTTAGTACTGTTGATTCAGTGGACAAATCTGATTTCAAATGTTCCTTTCCTGCAAAACATTTCCCCAGGGAGTTTGAAGAAGTTCTTTTCTCTTAGGGGAACTCTCCTGGCATCAAAATCCAACAGGAATAGAGAGCTACAGGCTTGTTGCTGTCATAATCCTATCAACACGAGCTTTTTTCTTTTAAGATGGTCTGAGCAGTCTGTCGCTGTATTTTGGAGGACTGGTTGATGCACAAAAGTAAGTTGGCTGGCAGACGCTCAATCAAAAGAAAAGGAAGAAAATACTAGTTCTAGTTTAAGGAAAACTACCAGAAAATTTGGTGAAGTATTCATGAGCTGTGAATCCTGCTAGATTCCTAGCGGTTGGCAATGATCAAGTAGAATCAATGGCCAAAAAACATTTTTCCATCTGTATTTTTGTAGGAGACTGAGAGTAGAGCACTGTTTTCGTGCAGACTTCTTTTGTCTGCTTGTGATTAGATATTTGCAACGTGCATTATATTGAATGGTATTTTAACCTGCCTTCATAACTCAAAGATGGTAATGAACGTGGTAGCCTGCTTATTTCAGTGGCTCTACCTGCAACAACCCTTTTCATTTAGTACAATAGGTGAGTTTCTCTCGTCATGGCATGACTCTGGAAACTGGGGTGTGGGAAAAAAAAAAAAATCAACAAGTATCTTGAGACTCACGATAAAATCATAAATTAATAATGCTGTTGGTGTTCTGGAAGTGATATTAAGATATTTAATTTGGCCTATGGAACACCTGAAGACTTGGAACTTGTCTAGGTGGTTTATTATAGCAGTTACTCAAACAAAAGATCTCCATTTAAAGGAGAGCAGTGACTGGCAATGTTCCATCAATATTGCACTTCAGTTTTCTCATTGCCCCTATTTCTATCTTATTGGGTTTATTGCTGAAATTAGAAGAGCTTGTAGAGATTTTCTGGAACTTGGGGTTTTTTTTCTTCCAACCATCTTGAGAGTTGTATGCCAGTAGCAGTACTTTATGCATATTTGCCATATACGTGGTTTGTCATATATTTATTCTGCAAATAAAGTTAAAGATCTTAGCTTTAGCACAGGTAGCTGTAAAAACAGTTTTTATTTAATGCATTGTTTTAAATCACAGAGAGAGCACTGTGGTTGGATGGAACCTCAGCTAAGGAGGTTTGTGCTTATTACTACAATGTACAATTAGTATTGAAATATACCTCTTATAATAAGTGTTTGGACATTCAAATAAATGTCACTCAAGTTCAGATCAAAAATAGTGTGTATTAACTAGTACAACTTTTGGAAAACATGAAAAAAGTAACAGTTTAGAAATGCAACCTTTTCCTGTGTTAGAACTGAGGCGTACTTATGACTTTGAAAGACATTATAAAGAAATAATTACTTGTAGCTGTAAATAGTCCCAGCTTATTAGGTTTGTTGACATTGTGGTTCCCTCGCAGAAGCTCTGACGTTGAAAGAGGTGTATAACAGTGGATAAGTCTTTTCAAAATCCATAATACATTTCCTTGAAGTCTTATATCCACACACTTGAGTACGTTCTGTGATGAGTCTTCTGAGATCTGGAAAGTCCTTTCACCCTTGTAGCTGAGAGTCAGACTGCAAGCCCCAAAAAAGGGGTGTGCTAGAGAAAAGCATGGCTGTCTGCCGACTGGAATAGCCTCAGTCACAGTGTGTCACCAGGTATACTCCAAATTTGCTAATAATACAAATAATTGTAGATGTAGCAAACAAGAAACAGTTCAACTGTATTTTGTCGAGTGATCTAGATATCCAGGCTGGTGTAGAGAAAATGCAGCTTCGTTAGACATTAATTATGTAAAGGCTCGTGGCATGAAGCAGAAGAGCTATAAGGTGTGGTTAAGTTACACTTAAAGGGTAGAGGCTTGTTTGTGGTGGTATTTAGTCTGCTGACTGCTCGTAGTCAAATAGAATTTTGCTTATTGCTTCTACTCTTGGCAATAAATTAAATATTGAAATCAACAACTTGTTACTACTTATATCTCTCATGAGCAGCTATCTAAGTGACAAGCAGACATTGCTTCTGGGTGAGAGTGGGAGGACGGAAAATAGCTCACTGTTGCAGTATGTGGAAAAGGAATCCAAAAGAGATTTGAAGGTCTACTATATGCCAGCAACACTTTTTTTTTTTTTCTTCTAGCAGAGAGGTTAGTTAGAAAATGAAGAATACCACTTAAGCATATTATTTCACTTGATGTGCAATCACGGTAAGATGAAACATGGCACAGACAAAGTGAGATGAGGTTTGTAACTTTGGCATTTCTGTCTTCTCTCTGATGCTTCAGCTTTGCCTAAAGACAGCAGACTTCCTTGGGCAATGAGGACAGCAAGTCTTACTTTGAATACGAAAGCTTGTAACTGCCATTCCTAATTCAGCTAAAGAAAGCATTGTCTTCATAGGTCCAAGTACTTTCTAGTGGGTTTTGTCCTCATTTCTAACAGATCTTGAGCCAGCTTTTTCGAGTCAAGTGTTGGAGTATCTGATTTGAGATACAGCAAAATCCCTTGCTATTAGTTAAGAAGCTATGTCTCTTACTTAATCAAATAAAACATTCAGAAATTACTGTACTGTCATCTGTAAGTAAATACATGGAAGGTTTTGAATAGAATGGGATCTTCAATGTGATGGTGAGGGAATTAAACACAGAAATAATTTCCCATACTCCACTAAGTGCTTGGGAAAAAACCAACAGTTGCAATGTAATACGAACTTGCTGCCTGTCAGCTCATTCATGGTCATAGTCCATCCCCATTTAGCCTTCAGCAAACACAAAGTAATGTGAATGAGCTTAGTTCTCAGAGGATGTAAACTATCTTGAATTTGTCATGGGCCAGGGTAAATGCAGAAATTGTCGGCACGATGCTCTGATATATAGTAACTCTTTGTTCCACAGTGACTTGTTCATATGTCGAAGCTTCTGCAATTTTTAAAACTAGACCAGATATCTTGCTTAAAATTTGGTTCTAGTTCAAACAATAATAGCTGGGATTTGTACAGAAACTCTGTGGATTGTCTGTAAGACCAGAAATTGTCATAACTGACGTAACTGTCAGTCTGTCAAATCGATGATTGACATAACTGTCCTTTCTAGCTCAGTTACTTTTCCTGCAGAAAGGATTTTAAGGCCAAGTTTAGTTAACATTCTAAGTTGAAGTTTTCAACATTATTTTACTTTCGACTATACAAGACTTAGATTTACTCCATATATGTTTACATTATAAAAAATCTTTCTCTAAGTATTAATTAGTAAATAGGACCCTTCTCAAATATAGAGCTAGATACTAGAAAAAGCGACCAATTCACTTCTAAGAAATTGATGATTATATCATTATATGTCCCAGTGTTTTTAACTCTGAAGCAATACATAATTTAGATTGAAATTGAAGCAGTAAATCTTCCCTTAGAAAGATGCACCCCGTACTGTATGCATCATTACTGAAACTGTTTTACTTTGAAGCACAGAAGGAACACTTAATTTTTATTTACTATTATGAAGGAAACCCTTTGATTACAGGGAAAAGAAGCTGACAAATATGAAAATATGACTGTGATTTGGGCAAAGCTCCAGAGATGGGAGAGAGTGATGCTTTTATCTTCAGAGGGTCTTTGACTGCTGCATTTATTCCATTAATAGCTCCAGTATGGCTAAGGTCATACTTTGTGCATTTGCGTCTGTGTCTGGCCTTTGTATAACTGCAGGAGAAGGTATTTTGAGGTTTAACTCTGCTGGGAAATATGGTGGAATAATTTGCTGTCTCTTGTTTCCCTGGTTTTCATGGAACACCATGGTGAAGTTCAGTTTTTGACAAATGTGTTTTTTCAAACTTTTAATCTTCCCAATTTGAATATTAAACCTATTGCATTAAGAATATAATTGAATGAAAGTTGTTGCATGTTGCGTATGCTTATGAATAGTTCAACTATAATTTCAACTGTTCAAAAGGCTGCAGTGAAATTATTTGTCCAGACAAAATTGAACAGTGCTGGCCAGTCTGAAGGGAAGGTCAGGTTCGACCCATATATAGAAGGAGCTGAGGAATGAAAGCACATATCTGTGAGCTTCAGTAAAGCCTATGTGCTTTGTGATCAAACCCACCATCTACACATGCACTTACTCTGTTCTCATTCAGTATTTATTACTAGGTATAGGTTTGCCTGTTGAATGCAGAGATGTAATAAGCAAATGCACTATAGTTCCTATTCAGCTGTTTCCTGTCTTAATTTCTGCCAAATAGATAAGTGGAGAATGTCTATGGATATATATATGTATATGGGTTTCATGCTGAATAAAATCATAATGACTTGTAAATTAATTGTAAAAAACAGGTGAAGAAAAAAATCTGTCAGCTAAAAATATTTTACATTATATACTTTAGTTGAAGTGAAAGGATTCCATCTACACACGCTAATTTATGTGTACTGGAGGAAGATAAATCACAGGACCTGGATCTTACATGTCATTGGCCATGCCAGGATTTTGGAATGCTCTGCAGATGTTAATGTGAAAATATAGCCTACCTAACCTTGCCTTCCAAAAACAAAGATAAATGAGATCACTGTGTAACTCAATAAACTTCAGTCTGATCTCATTGCATTGATTCTTAGCCATATGCTTCATGGTGATACAAAGGCTTTAGAAAGAACATTGCGGAAACATGCCACTGTCTCCTTGCAGTACATGAAAAGCTATTCTGTTAGCTGAAGATTATACTTTTAGGTTTTTATTATACCATACTATTTTCGGCAAAGGTGTGCTCTTCACAAATTCTAATAATGAGTTTGTTTATAAGGGTCTAAGTGTTGAAATAATTTGATGAATGTAAGTAATTCCTACTTCTGAAAGGTGAGTCAAAATAAGTGTTATCTACATGTTGCAGACAGAGAAATACAGTTTCTATTTGCCTTTGCTGGGAATAGGATAACCAAGCAAAATTAACTCATCCAAAGCACTTCACAGTGGCACAGCAAAAGTTAGATCTATAGCACTAATAACCAGTCTTTTAAAATACGCAGTACTCACTAATTCCATATTCTGAAGGATGCTCCTGAAAAATCAAGGTGGTCATTTCTAATGATTCCTAACGGAGCTTTTTAATTCAAAATGTATTTTGTAGTATAACAGGATCTTGTTTTGTGCAAGTATCTCTTTATGGTGTGATTTGGAAAAGTCATCCTGAAGGGAAAAAATGCTTGTGATTCACAAAATCTGTGATGTAAAACTGTGCTGAAAAAGCTATATGGAAATTATGGGAACAGGTTAAAAAAACATGGAAATATGCGAGGGAAAATACATGGATTCTTAACACCATTTTAAGACTCTACGTTAAGAACAGGAGTTCTTAACTCTCAACCACTTATGACCACTGGAGCTAATATTTTGGGCAATGTGTATTCTGTTTTGAGTTAAATCTTCCCAATATAGAAGCATTTCTGTGCAATAGAAAGGATATACATTCCTGGTTGCTCTTACTTTTGGAATGTTAATGGGACTTTTTGTTTCCTTCTGTCAGTGCATAAGATTGATGTACAAAAAATTCAGTATCAGAGATCCATCAATACTTGCCCGCATGACACCGTCACTATCCCTGAATCCACGGATTTTCAGGCTCCTTACATTTTTATGCTCCTGCATCAACCAAAACAAAAAAAAAAAATAATAAAAGAACCTGGGGACGTACAGTCAAGGAATGTGGTAAGAAATCCTGTGCTTAGGTCTTGAGATGCTACCTCCTGCAAAGCAAGCCTTTTGGCCCACACTTACTCCTTAGTGAGATCCTAAGTAAAATCACATGGCTTTTTTTTAGTATACCTTAATGTTTATAATCTGGTTGATTCCTAAGCTTGTTTTTGGTGAAAACAAGGTAAGATTTAGTCTGGATTCTTACATAATGCTTTACATAAATTCACTTTGCTTCTGTTATCCATCACGTGAAAATAATCTTCCTGTAACTGACCCAGGGTTGGCTGCTACGAAACCCAATAGCAGTCTGTAAATTTAAAACATTTTGTTTTGTTTTCCTTTTTTTATATACCCAAAGCAAGAGGAAAAACAACCAGGAAGTTTGGGAGGTCTGAACTTTGCTGGCTGCCAACGGTGTGTTGCATGCATGAGTTCCTCCATTTCGGTTTGTAGCTCAGCTGTGGATATCTTGTGGTAGCTTTGAGTGATGTTTAAACTATTTATGGCCTTTCACACTACGCTGAATACCCTGCACTCAGAAAGCCTCTGAAAGTCAGGTCCAACAGGCAGCTATCCAGAGTACAAGGTTAAAGCGCATACTACTATTGTTTTTAACCAAAGTAACGTTAATAATATAAGGCATAACGGTATGTGATAGAAACCTAGAAGCTGCCACACTAATCATGTAGCAGCCTAATTACTAGTGTTTTATACCTGGGGAATGTTTCCTCCTTCCCTGCAAAAGTACTCATAAATGAACCGCACCCTATCACAATACCACTTCTTTTGGCTCAGCCTTGCAATCTTCCCTTGTAGTGCAGGGATTTTTATACATCTTGATGTTTTAAGCCTCCCAATCCTTTTAGAATTTTAATAATTTTTTTTTTTTTTTGCTAGAAATCAGCAATTGGATTCCATGGATTAATAGTTTCACTAGTGATTTTTAATCTCTTTAATTTCATTTCATGATATCATGTAGTTAGTTTGCTCCCTTGTATAAAAAAAAAGACATACCTTTAATGCCATTCTGTTCTTTCAGGTTTTACCTTATTTTTCCTCTTAAAATTTTGAAAACTAAAGACACGAATTCTGATTCCTAGCTCTGTTTCATTATATTGATGTTTGTCCTTATTTACCTTAGAGCATGAGAGGAGAGTAGCCTCACGACGACATTTGCGATGTGGTGTTGGTTTGGTTAAATTTTTGCTCTTTTAGAAGAATTACATTTCATTGTTAATCAGAACTGTACTCCCCTCCTACCATCTAGCATAATCTTCCTGTTCAGAAATAACTGGATTTTTTGAATCTGATTTTATAAGGGTTGGTTTTAATTTATATTCAAATACTACATAGGAAATTTTAGTTGTATTTTCTTGTTTATGGGTGCTGTTGTCTGATGCAGTTGAGTATCAGGAATTGCTCATATTCCAGGGTGTTTTGCTCGTGGACTGAGAGTATTTGTGTATTGCCACATCCAAAGACTTCGTATGATCTTCTCAGATACTTTAGCATCACTTCCTATATTCAGAAGGTTTGGGGGCTTTTTTTGTATTTATAGAAACATCTCAATATGGACTTGCATTTTTGCAAAGGTGAGTTCTGAGTATTGAAAGGATTTTTTAAATAATTCTAAATATTTGTTTTGGAAGATGATTAGCACTCAGATTTTATGAATATAGGTACAATATGGGTGTTTTGATTTGCAAGGCAGTGTAATGTGATTTACATTTAATTAGGGGGATATATTCTAAGTCTTTTTATTGACCAAAATTTGGAAAACCTTTTTGTAACTTTCTTACTAATTTGCACTAATCGTCATTTTGCTTTCCCCACACCTTGTTTGTATTCCTATGTTATGTTAATATAGGTATTGTCCATAGGTGAGCAACACAGGCATACAGAGTTTCTAGTGGTGAAGGCAGAGCATAGAGTGACAGTGAGGTTCACGTAGTGGTCTGTGCATTGGCTTCAGTAGTCAGTTCATCACTGATTAGCATTACGTTGCAGTTAATATGTAAAAGATGTCTGTATGGTGCACAATTTAAAATGGCATAAAGTGGATTGTGTTTCAGATAAAAGCTTTAATTTGGAAGAGGAAGGCTAGAAATGCTGCTCAAATGAAGGGTGTAAGAGCTGCTGGACTGGGTCACACCAGAGGCTCATTTTTCCGGTTCTGACCGTGGTTGGCTCAGGCTCCCACTGTACCAGTGTAAGAACACGTGAGGTATACAGCCCTGCTTCACCCGTTATCCTCTCCCAGTTTCCACTACTCTTTAGGGATTTCTTAACTGTGTAGGTTGCATTCACACCTTTCTACCTAAAGGAATGCTGCTTCCGTTAATTTCTCAACTTAATTGGGGAATGTATTTATACTTCTGCATCCATAGGGTTCTGTGGCAGTGAGTTTCAGAGTTGGCTTGCACTTTGTATAAGGGAAATATACTCCCTTTAAAGGACCCATACTCATGAGTATGTAGATAGCTTGAGAATTTTAGACACTGAGAATATTAGCCGGGGAAAAAAGTTTACAACATACACTCTCATTTAACTAGATTGGTCTGATGTGGTTGTATTTACTTTTAAATGTCTGGTTTCCCTTCAGTGAGCTTTGTCTGGTTGTGACATATTGTATACCGCTTGTGTGAGAAGACAGATGTGGTGAAAAACACTGAAGAAGTTGCTTCTCTCCATAAGTTATTTTTTAACGTGCATTTTCTCCTCATAAAATGTTTAGTAATTCCAGTTACAAGTAAGAATCAAGAAATAACACTAGGCACCAAAGACTCATCGTATTACATTTTTTGGCAGATGGAAGTGAAGCAAATGCTCAAGTATGTGGGCTATCCTAAAATTGGCAATTTGTTAGGAATATTAAAAACATTCCAGGTATCTTCTGATACAACAGTGTATGAAGTCATTTATTCCTCTACACATATGTATAAGTTGGTATTATGTATAATATGACATTTGGGGGTGAAAAGGGGGATTGTAGGAGGGAGAGAATTTTTCCTCTTAGCTCCACTGAGAACCTGTTTTTATGGAGACAGATGTGCATTTGTGTATGAAGGAGAAAAACACTCTCCTTCGTAAAGGAATAGGGTTGGTTTTTTTAATGTATACATAAAGGTATAGAAAAATATTTGAGAACATGCATACAGTAGCTACATTAATATTGTTTTTAAGGGAGAAATGTTCTCACCTATATATACCCTTTCATCCTGCTGCAATTTCATCTGGTTACAAAATCATCCTGATATTGTGTCAGGCATTGATGATTGTTGGTGGATGATTTTTGGTGGTCCGTATTGCCACGTTGAGAAGTGTTTTTCTCATCCATAGAAATGACTTCTCTGGCTTCTGATTGTTCAATTAATTATTTTGAGAAACAGTTCATTTGGTTTTTTGGATCCTGGTCTAAGGTTCTGCTCTGAGTACATGGCTTCCAGGAGTACGCAAGATAGGATTTTAGTTGTGTGTGGGAGAGAAGGCTTATCGTTTGGGTGCGTGTCTCTCTGTAGGTTACTGTTTCTCTGCTGATCTTTTGCGTTAACAGCAAATGGCAGTGACCAGTTATACTCAAGTCCTGCGTGGACCTGTGTCTAAGCAGGTTTTGAATAATCATTATTTTAGTTGCAGTTGTTGTCTTAACGTTATTGGTTGGCAGCATGTAGGGTGGTGCAGTCTCCCTTTTAAGCATCCTATGGTTTGTGTTCAGTGTGAGCTGCATTCTTTTTGCTCTTTGTAATAGATAACACGTTAGTTGGATCCATAATTCTGTTTTATTTTTAGTTTTTGTGTGGATGCGTTTCAGCTGTGGGGTGATTTGGCCATCTATGGCAATGTTTTCTTTGCTTGAATGATTTACAATCATATTCCCAAAAAACCTCAATTGAGAGAGGGAAAAATGATTCAAAATTGTGTACAACAAAGAATGTCAGTTCTTTTTTTTTTTTTTTCTGTTTTCGTGTTGAAAACTATCTGTAGAGAATACTTTTGAAAGTAGCTTTCTAGATGCTGAAGTTTGGTATCAGATAGCTACAATGCTGGGGCTGCATACCGCTAGAAAATAGAATGTCTCCACATGGTTTTGGTGCTTCCGTTGGTCATTTCATTGAAATAAAGAAGTGACTAATTTTAATTTTCTTGTCAACAAAATTTTAAAGCAAGTCAGTTCAGCCTAAAGTTATGATACATAATTTATATTCAGGTACTTCAATAGACAGCTTGATGTTTCAGCGTTGTTGAGGTTCTCAAACCCTGAGCTTTGCAAGTTCTCAACACCACTGAAAACTGTCCGGTGCTCATGTCAGCTTTGAAATCTGGGTTAGGAATCTGACTGTAGGCATGTCATTTGAAAAATATGGCCTAAATTCATTCCTGATTATTTTTGGCATTTTGTATTGGTGAAATATTAGTATCAGTCATGTGATAAAGTGCTCTTGACATTCCTGGATGTCACCTTCCTTCTGCAGCTTCCTCTACAGTGTCTTTGTGAAAGATGTTTTTTACAGAGCTTTAGCGCCAAGTGTGGGGTGCCAAAAATGGACCATCAGGCAGGCTGAAGTACGTGCAGATACTTGTCTGGTAAGGGAAAAGAGTAAGATTCAGCAAGGATTCTTTTGGGGATCAGCTGTTAGTAATACTAATACTAGTATTTGCTAATGCTAGTGTTTAAGCCTTGATTCAGCAAAGCTCTTAAACGAGGACTTACTTTTAGAGATTATTAGGTCCCATCTCTGGTCCTTAAAGCTCTTTGATGTCTTTTTAACTACTAATGGGACAATTTTAATACTTGAAGTTCGGCACATGCTTAAAAGCCTTACTGAATATGGGAATTTTGCTTAGTGTTTTACTTAATCGTGGTCTTTGCTGGTGATTCTTGGAGAAAGGAATAGGATCAGTTTGGGAGGATGTGCAAGGCAATGCACAAAGAAGTATATGGTTGAAGTAATTGAATGCTTCTCTATCTGAGTGTCTTTGTGATGGAATTTTTGTCTAATATCCAACAAATCGGTGAAACCTCACATTTTTGAGTGGTTCCTTATTGTGTGTTCTCACAGTTCTCTTTGTGCAATACCCAACTTTTCTGTGTTAAATATTGTCAATCAGAGACTCAGTAGGCACTTAGTTTCAATCTAGAAAGTGCTAAGAACTTTGACAAATCAGACAATGAATGTCTGGCGCTTGGAATAAGTAAAAATGTTGGTCTTTATTTCTGTAGCTTAGTTTTTTAAGGTAGTTGATTTGTTCATTCACAGCTGGTATTCTTTTCATGCAGTTTCTATGTATGTTTATCTGGGTTTTTTTCTGTGCAAATAATTTACATGAGCCTCCTGAACTCTTAGTTAAAAAAGAAGTGGTCTCACATATGAGATTCAGGAGAGTTTCCACGGGGATATTCCCATCAGAAAAAGCCCAGTCTCTTCAGGTTGACATTCCTCTCTTTTCATCTAAGAGCTCTTTATTCTCAGTTGGGAGCTTTTGCGCTCTGTCTTGCTGTTGCATGAGCAGTTTGTAGGCAAGCATAACCTGGCAGGGCTTCCCACATGAATGGTTTCAGTTGAACTTGTAGTTGCCCTCAAAGGGAGCAGGGGAGGACACAGTCTCTGTGAACAGTTCTTCCTTTATTGTGACAGCATTTATAGTAGTTAGTGAGACTCAGCAGTCATTTTCAGAGTCTTTGCTTTGGAGCATCAGGGCCTTCAAGACAAAATAAGCTCCTCTGAGCTTGAGATACCTGCCTATAGATACAGAAAGCCAATATACAGAAATAATTGCTTGGGTAGCACAGTAGCTGTCTGGTTTTGGTCTGCTGGCTGTGTTGCACTTTCCCTTTCTGCATCCCTCAGTAGTCCTGGGGTAGACAAGGTCTCACCCTGATTCTCCAGCAGGGGAAGCAGGATGAGTCACCAACTGCAACAGACAGATTAGTAGCACTTCCTTCTGGCTTACAGCCCATTGCCTAAGAGTTTCTTACTTTTTGACCCATGGTATTTAGTTGGTTCATAAGCACAGACATTAAACTTCTGTTGTCATTAGCACCACATTATTTTTACCTTTGAAAGGAGAAGGCTGGTGTCATTAAAGACCCAGGTACCTTGTAGTGTTAACGGACCGCAGATCTCTGGGTTGGAAAAAGAACATCTTTGTGTGAGGTATGATCTCCACTGTACTTTTCTCCTCGCTTGTCCCAGGTGAAGAGCTTTTCCCATATTTCCTGACATTGTGTTCAGGTCAGCTAGCAATGCTTCAAGTCTTCATCCTTTTTTTAGTCTACAAATCAATGTTGCTTTATGACCTATAGTTATTAAGGAAACACCTGTCACCAGCAAAAGACTCTGACTAGCAGCCAGCAAAGTTGTGAATGGTTTTTGCAAGTACTTCTGTGTTTGGAACTGCTGGAACCCCTTTCAAGAGAAAAAAAAAAAACAACAAAACAAACCACTGAAAGTAATTTGCAATTTGCAATGGAGGTGTACAGAGCATGGTGAGTTACCAGACTTATTTATTGCTTATCATGATGCTACTATTCACCTTCCCTCTGTCCTTTAGCAGACATCACAAATGCTTGGGGAAATAGTTTCCTTGGTTTTTTTTTTTCTTGCCTCCTTTTTCTGGTTCTTGAGCTAACATTAGTAGTGATATTGTATTGAAATAAGCTTGGTTGTGCTGCCTTGCTGTGATGTTCCAGAATTTTATACTGGCTTTTAAAATATTTTTTTTAAAGTAGTGACACAAGGCATTTTGCCCTTGCTGTACTTCAGTTCATGTATCTCCAGCTTGTTGTAGTATAATACAAAAGTTTTAATGGAACTATTGGTCATATTTTTAATTGGAAAAACAGGCAACCTTTATAGTACTAGTCATGGCACTGCTTTACATCAGGTGCTCTCAATGCAGTTTTGATACTGCCATCATCAAAGTATTATCAGAGGGAGACTGTGGTGAACCTCTTACTTAAAGAAGATGAACAATAAAGGCAATGCTATTTAACTTGCTTATTATAGCTGTCTTTCTGTATGAAGATTTCTTATCTCAGTTGCTTCCATAGACCGTACCAATAGGAAAGTCCCTCTATTGACTTCAGGTGGTACCTGGGTCTTTTTCAAGAAAATGTTTTTTGAAATATTTGAGTTGTGTGGGCTTTTTTGCAGTTTTGTTGATTTCTATGTCTTTGTGTGTGTGTTTAGGGATAGGATGAGGAGAACATACGGGAAGCTCAGCGTATAAACATCTTTCTTACTATAATTTAATTGCCAAAATATGTTCTACTACATAGTAAAAAATGTGTGTCTACTACATAGGGTAAAAAAAAGGAAGCATACTTTATAATTCCATCTGAGTTCTGCTGAGGAGTTTATTCTTTGTTATTATTTAAAGATGTTCTCTCTCTGGCAGTAACTTCTCCCCTTCTCTGTATAATTTTCATAGTTTATATGTGAAATTGACTCACATAAATGTGTGCATGCATTACTGATCTAGAATGGATTAATCAAATCACTAAAATAACCATTGCTTTAGCTCAACAAGGTGTTAGGACTCCAGGTTTTGTTCTAAGCAGTCTTCAAGAAATGCAAAGAAAACGTGTTTATGTGATACCAATACAGCGTTCGGTGTAGCTTGATGAAGCGTCATTTTAAAAAAAGAAGGCGAACAAAAACGAGTTGTCCAGTGTTAAACTGAATTGCACGTCTGTTCTCATTAAATGTCCCATAGTTTCACTTCAGTGCTGCTAAAAGGCACTTATTTGTCATAGCTGTCTGCCAGGACACATTTAAATGACTGGAAAATAGGCTTGGCGGAGTGACCGTAAGAGGGGTGAATTAGTTCTGTGTACAGCAGCAGCAGGTTGGCCCAGAGGACTTCTGACCCAGAAGAATCCTGAGTCACCGCAATCTGTTCTGTGGGAGATGGAAGGCAGTATGACCTGGCTCTTGGACACGTTTTCAGCAGTCGTGAGAAAACAGCCTGTGGGCTAAGTGATGCTATGGTTCTCCATGCTATTCCTGGCCTTGTGGGCTGTGGTGCTGCAGCAGATGGTTCTTGTCCAGTTGGGTGGATTTGAAAGATCAGAGCAAGGTAAGCACAGGAAAGGCACTCAATTGAGGGGAGAGGGGAACAAATGAAGAGGAATAAACAGGCCATGTTTATTTTCTCCTTTTTCTTTGATGTTTTTCCTTTCTATCTTTAAATTCTGTATAAATATATATAAATACTTTAACGAGTAAACAGTAAGACCATTCTGGTGGGACAGGAGGACAACAAAAACCTACCATTAATGTGTCCATACTCAGCTAATGTTCTGACTTTCTGTTTGTATTTACTTGGAGAATCTTCAGTTGTGTTCATAAACTTGTCGTCCATGAACTTCTGAAATGAGTTAGTAGCTAAAACGAATTAATATTTGCTTTCTAGTGTCACAGAACATAAATGGGAAAGCCAGAAAAAGAGCCCGGAACTTCTTAAACATCCTTGGGTTTTTTTTAAATACAGTCTTTTTGGTGTTTAAATACAAGACTTTCTACAGCCATAAAATCTGGCTTCTCAAGACTTAAGTGTTTGAGGAAATACAAAATCTAACTTAGAAAATGCTTCATACTCATTTTACCTATTATAAAAAAGTATTAATTTTATTTCTGAGACTTTCTATAAAATTCTTGACTAATGGGCCAGTCATACTTTGAGATAATACTTTTTGCAGCCACTGACAGAGACATAGCTATAGCTTACAGCGTTCATCTTCTGGACTGCTTCTGAACAGCTATTTTTACCTTGTTTAGACAGAGTTTGGCGGGGGGAGAATTGTGTTTTGAGCTTTTTAGATAGTTTGGGATTTTAAAGAGTGAATTCTAGTTTCCCAGCAGTGCTTGCCATGTAATTATTGTCATTGATAGCCTCAAAGCACTTGGTAATGTTTTGATTCCTTTAGAATATCTCCATGTGCCAGAGAATATCAGCTTGAGAAACACAGATAAAATCTATGCTAAGTCTAGTCAGGTTCTTTTTTTTTTTTTTTTATTAGCTATAAATACTCTACTGTCTGCAGACTTTTTCACCACTATGCATCTGACACAAGTCAGTTATATTGCTGTACACGTTTAAATGGTCTATTACTAGTCTGCTGCCAGGCACTAATAAAAGTATATTAACCCTCTGCTCAAATTTTATTATTTTTCTCATTTTCTTTCTAGACAGTTTATGGTTCCACAGGATTCTTTAATTCACAGTCATGATGCACTGTTAATAGGCTTTAGTATCTTGTCTTCTTGGCTCTATGCCAAGCAGAAATCTCAGCTATCTTTTGAACAGCCATACATGTGGCAAATGCCTAGCACTGGGAATCCTAATACAGCTTTAAATGTGAGAAAATGGGACAAAATTTGTTTGACATATTGTAGTTCTTCATACATAAATTTACCCATTAGAATAAGAGATGTGTTTGACAACAAAACATCATTTGTATAAACTTGATCTTACTCTATTTTAAACCCCCTTGAATCTGTGTATTCAAACTTATCTCGAGGGGAGAAGAGAATTAGCCGTTTATATAGACATATCACAGTGACGTGAAGAAGTTGAGAGATGTGGATAAGAAAGGTTACTGCATTTACTACGCATAATTCATTATACTAATATACACTGGGAAAGAGATTAGTCAAAAATTTTCCATGATTCCAAATGATTGTAATTTATTGCTTCCCAGTATTTGATCTAAAGAGAGGTGGGTTATCTTTGTCTTCAGATCAAACCAGCCCTTTACATCTTCTTCTGTTGTTACCTGCCTGGCAGTCTAACTTTTGGCTAGTTAACTGACTGGGAGCCTGGATATATTCACTCCTTTATAAGGAATTTACTGAATAAATACTGAATGAATTCCCCATGTTTTCCAAAAAGACAAGGACCTAAGGAAAACCCAGAAACATGTCACAGTTCC
>NW_009646851.1:2661783-2662712 GCF_000708025.1 Charadrius vociferus | reverse complement strand
TCCCTTTATGGGATCACAAGGTGTGCCAGATCCAGGTGCTGCCAGAGCCCATTTGTAAGTGAATCTATTTTAGGCTATTTTAGTAGACAATTTCTGTGTAGAAATGACAAGTTTCCTGGAGTTCTCCAAGGCAGAGACTCAAACAAGAACAAGTCTGAGCCAGTGTCAGTTCCTAAAAAGAAGTGTTGTTTTTCTTCTGGCTAGCCATTACCTGGCTGAGCTTATTCCAACATACTTGAGATGTGAGTGGGTGGGAAGAATTGGAAAAAATTGCCTGCAAGTCAGAAGTGTTTACTCACCTGAGTGGGACTGCTCACAACTGGTAATCAAAGACTTGATGAAATAACTTGCCAGTTTGAGGATTTTAGTCTCCACTTTCAGCTTTCCATCTGTAAACCTGGGAATGTCATGCTTATTTAGCTCACAGGGATATATGACATTTCCTTCATTAATATCTCTTATGCCAGATGGGATTCTTGCACAAAAGCCTTCTAGAATCCAACAGTTCTTTTTGAGAAAGAGATCGGGTGTCCCTATCGTAATTTTTATCAATCTAGAGCTTATTTATGCCTGCATAAGTGATATCTGAAGTAGATGTGCCCTTAAGATGAAAGAAAGCAATGTAGCAGTAAATCAAATTTGCTGAACTCATAATGCTCATGGGTTATGTGTTTACAAAAAAAAGAAAAAATTTCAACATCTGAATTTTAAGTTTATTGAAGACATACTTTGAACATTTTACCTTTTATCTAATTACGGCATATGATTCTAGATATTCTGTTAGCTGAATAGTAGATCCTGTAACTGGGTATGAGGATGGTAAATCTTACCATACTGTTTTATTAACCATAGTTTCAGGGAATGTCATGGTGATGATTTGCAATTGCTAGAGGTATTGTTGAACTAGCATGAATAGTAAAGTGATTTGC
>NW_009646851.1:2657697-2661763 GCF_000708025.1 Charadrius vociferus | reverse complement strand
TCCTGAATGAACGTGAATCATAGAAACTCTGCTCACACTTTTTCAGATTAAGGTGGGTCTGAAAGACACGTAGTAGTATGGTATTCTTTTAACACCTAAGTAGCATTTGCAAAATACAATTGTTTTTTAACTTCTGGATTGTGTCCCAAAATATGGGCTTTATGGAATGAGAACTTTCAACTCACTTCTGAAATGAATTGGAAACACTGTAGATAAACAGATAGCTGTAATGGAAGGTGGGGGTTTCGTACAATAACGCCTCGTATCAGTCTCTTGCAGTTTCCAATAAACAAAGCTAATATGAAACTAATCATGATCTGAACTTTCTGGTTTGAGTTCTATGTCTTTCCGTCTGCCTTGACATGTTCCTAATGGAGCATGTCTGTCTTTCGCTGCCTGTTGCTTCTGTCTTTCACCATTTCTTCACCTGTTCTTACCACCTGTGGGCTATCTTTTGAGGGGAATTAGGAGAAAAGAGAAAAAGTTACAAAGAAACAACTGTGTAGTCTGCTTAGCTCTTCTTACTTCCATTTCTGCTGGCCAAACTTGACTTAATTTCAATGTATGTCCACAACTGTAGTTTGAGTCACCATCTGTTTGTGGAGGGCTTCGGTCCTGCAGGCTTTGCCTTTGTCCAACAGTCACTTGGACAATTCTACTGCTACAGTGAAGTTTGAATAGCAAATGAAGCAGACTGAGCTCCTGGCCAGTGAACACTAGGAAAATTTGCCCCCCTTTTTCCAGCTGGCCAGTCGAACAAAAGAAGGTGATCCTTTACCCCTGGAGTCTGGAGTAAACTTTTTCCTGTTTGATTGCTGCAGATATGCCAAATTCTTATCCTTCGTACTTGCTGCAGCTGGATATTCGGTTGTCAGTGGGAGCCAAAGGTGGGCTGGCAGCTACCCAAGTGAAAGCTCTACCCTGCACATGTATTTTAGACAAGTTCAGTCAAAAGTTTGCTCTGATTTTGGCTTTGAACTTAAATGAGGAAGGAAGTGACAGGACTTAATGGGAAAGACTGATCAAGAAGTTGGGCATAACTGTACAGCTGTAATACACCAATACTCTGCATGCAATTTAATTATTCTAATCTGTAGCAACAATGTTTAAGATAGTGCATTTTTCTGTTTGAAAGCTAACATGAAAAATAACAGTTTCTTGGTCACCAGAACAGAACAAAGCATTCTTTCCAAAACCCAGAATATAATGAAATTATTGAAAATTAATTGTTGCACAATTACATGCAGGGTATTTTTGCAGTACAGACAGCTCTGAAAAGTGGAACACTTCTAAAGGTGAAGAAAAGCAGTCACACTAGTGCTGTCAAGCATCTCTGCTGTGTATGGCTGTAGGGCGAGTTTCAAAAGCACAGGTGTCACTCAGGTGCCAAGGTCCTATTGCAGGTTGTCAGTAATTAGCAGCTGGCCTAACTGCTTACTTGCCATTAAAATCTATGCCTTTGTTTTGAGTTCTTATAGTCAATAAGTTGTTTTGATCTGTCAGACCAGGTTCTGCTCTTAGCAGTAATATTAATGAACTGCAGCTTTGTAAATGTCAAGGGAGAGCGCTGCTGTCCAGACTCCTGCCCCTCTGCTACCGCGCAGTTCAGTCCTAGGGAAAAACCCACTGTTAGTTTTCCAAAGGGACCAATTTCTTGTCTACAGTTCTATACTTTCAAAAAAAAATTGTATTTGTACTAGTCTAGTGGATTTGTTAAATTGTCTCAATTTCATGGATTTGTAATAGCAAATGTGCTCTAATACATTTTTAATTAGCTGATGAAAATTAAATGATTAATTTGAGATTATCTTTTGCGAAGCAGACGAAATTAGGACAGGAATAATCAAACATTAATTACTGAAGAAGACTTTTCCGATAAGCTGTCTGCTGAACATATTATACTGCAGATGTGTGACAGGGAAAATAAAACTTCCGTCTTTCTAACTTCAACTCCAAAACAGGTAAACTTTAACTAAATCACTTGCCATATAGTCCTTAAGTGCAAGCTGCAGGTGAGCTTTCCAGAGCAAATCCCATCTTTTCCCTGTGAACTGGTGGTGTTTTTCTAGGATTTGAGGAAGCCCCCTTATCGATATTGAATTAACACAGAGGTGCAAAATGCTTGTTCCATGTATTTTTTTCTGTGGTAATGCTTTAAGGAGTAGATGCCTTTTAATTGCCTTATTTGTGTATGGAAACACAGTAGTTCAAGATTTATTTATCTGACATTATAGCACTATAAAACTGAGTAGTTTATAAAGAGTGGTAGTCTTTTTTATGTTACAAGATTGGTGGCAAACCCCCTTTTATTGCAAATACTGATTTTGGTTTTGGGGTTACCACCTTGTTGATTCCCTTTGCTTTCACCTTGGCTTTCCTGCTGTTGGTAGCTGGCTGTCTGTGCAGCTCTATGTTGTTGGTTTTCAAAAATCATCTGAGGAAAGATAGTGAGTTTTCCTTGATTCGTACGTGAGGAATCATAGTACACATACATTGGCAAGCAATTCAAGAAGTTAGCATGTAAATGTCAAATACGAAGATTTTCTCTTGAGCAAAAAACCACCTGCTGTCCAGTAGGACAGCCACATAAAAAGCATTCAGGTATGAGCAATCTGGCTAAACCATTGACAGAATTTAAAGTGTTTTCTGAACTGAAAACTTTTGTACTGGATAGCCAGAGAGCTGAGCCATCCCCAGGTGGACTTGGAAGCATCCAACCCAAATATGAAAAGGAGAGTTAGCTTCCAAAATAAATTATTAGGAGTAGACGTTTGTAGTAGACAAAGCCAAATATGTTTTCCCTCTTCTGCTTTTATATCAACAGATGATGGAAGTTACTGAGTTTATACTGAAAATATTGGAATGTCATAGCCGAGCAGAGTTGTCACACCTGTGTTATGCTTTCCTGGTCGTCTAGACATTCCAGCCTCCGTTCATTCCTGCGGATCTGAATCCATCACCTGTTCTTAATACTTATGTCTGTTGAAAAAAGAAAATACTCCTCCAAATGGTGTGTCATGTACATGCTCTTCTAACTTCAAACAGGCCTTTAATTCTCTAGGGTTATGTGAAGTATATTGGTGTCAAGATAGAAAGATTACTTTCAGGGAACCAGGTGTTCATTCTCTGATTTATTTTTTTTTATTTAGACCCACCCATACGTCTCCTGCTGTTTTCAGCTACATCAGAGTGAGGAAGTGTTTATTTGTGACTATGATACTGCAAGCTTTTCAAATATATCTGCGAAGGATGCAATCCAATTTGCTGTAATGATTGTCCGTTTATCTGTCTGCCTGTTGTAATATGGCTTGCAAGAGCTAACTCAATTTCCTTCTCTTGAAAATGAATCTTATTCCATCTTTGAAAAGATAAATTTATTCTTTATCCTTGAGATACTGATACCACAGTTCACTTCTCCTTTCTATACCTCAGTAATCTGTCATCTTTCCAAAGCTTCAAAACTCTCAAGAGAGTACAATACACATTAGATGTGAGAAGAGCACTGTCTCAGTAAGATTGACCTGATCAGGAAAATTCCCTTCTTCTTTTCTTCTCCTCCCCTTTCACCCGAAATGACTCCTTCAGGAAACATCCAATCCTTCTGTAGCTCAGTGGATCAAAGTGCTGTATTGTTGGATCTTAATCACATATGAATGGCTCCAGAAGGGATCAGAGCTCTCTTTGTTCATTAGAGGCTTCTAGGCCAAACCCAGTGCCAGCAGCCATAAAGGAAATATGTAAACCTCTATTGGTCATTCAGTGAACCATGTCACTCTAGGCTTGACCTCCTCTTCTTTGCACAAACTTCCTTCTGCAGGAAGGTGGCCGAGATCATGGTCCTAAAATATATTAATACTAGCAATTGTACAGAATGGGGGTTTTTTTTAGTTCTGTTTGATGTCCCTCTACTAATTTTTCTCCTTGCAGTTTCCTGCTTCTGAATATCCTCATCAGTAAGTACAAGCTAGGATTCAAAACGTCCCAGATGTATCTGTATCAGATAGAGGCATGGTCTATATCACTGTGTTATCACAGTGACTTGCAATCTGTAGTGGTTTTGTGCAAA
>NW_009646851.1:2638211-2657649 GCF_000708025.1 Charadrius vociferus | reverse complement strand
CTTTCTACTCTCCCCTCTGATTTAGAAGAGTGCCTGTTGTGAGGTTAGTAGCATGCAGCCAAGCCCAGTGCGCTGTGGAGCGGTCTGAACAGTAGCTGTTTCTACCAGTATAAAGAAATAGCTTTAAATTACGCTTGAATGGACAATGAGTAATTAAATTAAATAGTACTATTCCCTCACAAAGGATACTTATAAGACGGAATCTAAAAGCCTTTTAAGTTGTGCCTGTTACGTTGTTGTTTCCAACAGACAACTCCTGTTTCACTCTCTCTCCCCTCTCCTCACTATTCCGTAAAGATATTCACTTGTGTATGTTGTTCACTTTGCAGAAGTGTGTGATTACAAATGAACTTGAGTCTAACTTGCAGTGGTAGAAATGTACTATGCACAAGTATGTGCCAATATCAAAGTATAAGACCATGGATTTTTTTTGGCTTCCTGTAGAATGGATTTCTGTTGCACTGGACGTGTACATATCTCCCCAGACTGGGACTAGTAATAGGTAAATGAACTGTTCATGAAAAAAAAATTACTTGACCAAGTGTTTTTCCTTCTTTATAGCCCATCAAGATATTGAGAGTGCTTAATGAGGCGAAACAGTATTGGATATGACATTAACAAGATATTGTATTTCCGCTCTTGGTTCAGTTGAGCGTTTTTGTGCAGCCATTTTAATGATAATGTCACTTTACCTTTTTATATGGTACAAATTGAGATGTTCTTTTTGCATGTAGACTAATGTGTAGTTGATAGCTGAAGTGCAATCCTGGATCTTTCTTATACTGTTGTATAAAGCGTGACTAAATTACATAACTGATAATGAACGTACTGTCGTCTCTGAATGTCAGCGGTGAAAGGAAGATAGAGAATGAGAAGTTGCAAGTCATCCAGGGTATTTGTGCAGCAGACCATGGATGAGGCCACCAGCCGGTGGATTTTTTTTATAGGATCCAGCTACACCTTTTTGTCCTGCGTTTGTCTTTAATCTAAACCCAGTTGATTGTATTTATACCTTATTTTTACTGATAGATTCTGTTAATACATTTTAACTCTTATCAAAGGAACAAATGAACCATTTTGTTTCCTGAGACAAATGGCACTCTTTCACCTTGATTTTTCTGATCATTGTCCACTTTTCAGTGTACTCTGCTTCAAGCACCCTCCAATCCATTTGCAGATTTGTGCTTTCTAGTTGGCAAACATCAAGCTGGTATACTACCAGCTGGGTTGCAATTTTTTCTTTTAATATGATGTTGTTTTTGCTGTGATGGATTAGACATCTTTAGAAGCAGGGTGTTTTATTGCTTGTAAGTCATCTAAAGCCGTTTTATGTGGTTGATCTCTTCACACCTCTCCCTGCATGATGATGACGCTGTCCTTTCTATTAATCTGTCTACAACTGGGCTTATAAAACAGCATGGTTGGTGGCACTCTTCACTGGATGTTGAGTAAGCTGCTGCACAATGTGCAAATACTTCTTTATTCAGAAGTCTGAGAATTTGATTCTTCTCCAAAACAGTTTTGCAGTAGGAAGCATAGCATCTTTTCCAGCTTTTCTGGAGCAACATATAACACACTTTATTTGTTGTATTGATTTTTTTAAAAAAAATAGTGCTTTGTCATGTAATGAGTTCATTTCTTTTTTGAGAGGACAATTGGAAATGTTCCATTAGTAAGATTTCAAATTTTAGCTGTTACCAAGTAGACTTTTTTGTTGTTTCAGTCACTAAAGCATCTGTGAATTATTAGCAACCTACCATTAGTACACTGGTTCATTATAAACTAATAGAACCATTTTCAGTTATGGAAGCAAACTTAAAACATTACTTTGCAAATTCTAGTCTGCTCAGTAACCCTAGCATGGTCTATCTATCTGTATTTATAGGACCATACTATTTTTTAATATGTATTCTACTCCATGACCTCCTTGCAATGTTTTTTTCTTTTTCTTGGAAATCTGGGCCACTGTACAGTTGAAAACTGAGTCCCTGAGCTGGAGATTGAGGAATACTCAGTAGCCTGTTGCTAGTTATCCCCTTCTCATGCCACCTGCTGCCTAAAAGTCATAACGAAATAATAAGCCTAAATCTAACTGGAAGCGTCAGGTGTAAAACCACAATATAGTGCTACTTTCAGACTAGAGAAAAATAGCAACTCGGATTTAATTTTGGTGCTTATGGCCGAAAGATATTCTATTTAGTGTTTTATTGTGTTTGTACTACTTTGGAGATGTGGTGGAATAACATTAGACCCTATACCATACATCCTGGCATAGAAATGGCAGAATAGTTTAATCCTATTAAACCTTTCAATTACTGCCCGACAAATGACTATTTGTTCTTGATGAGTTCCTCATTCAAGTAACCCTCGACCTCATAAAATACTAAACTCATACTGAAACCTATGGTTTATAATGCCAGATTTTTTTCCCATTTTCAGTTTATGCAGTTAACTTGTATCAAGTTTAAAAATAATGCTTTAAAAGAATCAATTTCATGGTGAATGCATCTAGTCAAACAAGTCATTTAAACAACGTCTTACTCGTGTGTAGCAGACCATTTTACAAGTAACTGAGAGTTTTACAAGCCTGTGTTTCAGACAGGATAATTGGTTGTTTCTTATATGTGAGTTTGGGACTTAAACTCGTTAACTTCGATATATAGAACACTTCCTGGCCTTAGTTAAGGTCTTTTTAAAAAGTACTTAGTTAAGGTCTTTTTAGCCGTAGTCATATTTAATAGTTCGGTATGAAGAAGTGGTAAAATGGTGGAAATTTTGAGTATGTTCTCAAAAAGCTAGTGATATTCACTATAACCTTTTAGCTTGTCACTAGGCATCAGCAAACTTATCATATGGTGGTTTCTAGTGTAAAGAAAACTCAATTAGTAATTGCAGATGTGCAGAATTAAGACTTATCTTGAGCACTAGAATGCCAAAATTTGAAGAGGTGATTTATAGCTTCGTTAGACCTCAATTTTGAATAGGTAGGTTACTCTGTAAGGTGAGTGGAGATTGCTTAGAAAAATCTGTTGCATTGAGATGTTTTAGTCAACTGATAGTTGTCTTCTCATCCTTTTAAAAAAATGATGTTAGCTATGTATTTGCTATGTACAATTTCCTTTCCTGTGAGAAGCTGGAACCTGGACCAGTTGGTAAAACTACGAGTCAGATTCAGAGATAGAGGAAAGGAGCGGCCTGTCAGGTTGCAGAAGCCGGTTTCCCTTTCTGCTGGAATCACTTGACAAATACCTGCTTTTGGTTTTCATTGATACAATCATGAAAATTTGACCATCACCAGGACATAATCTTCCTGCCTGCAGGTGGTTTTCTTTAGAAATATTCTAACTTTTCAGTGACATTGTAAAGGCACTCTGCAATTGTGGGTGTGCAAAGGCAAGCCTTAATTCACTCAATCAAAGTAACAATAGCTTTATTACAGATCCTGTTTTAAACATCTTCAATATTATTAATAGCCCTCCTTCAAGGAGGCCATAAGTTTTATAGATTCTGTATGTCTGCCCTAGAATTTGGGCATTCTTTGCAGAGGAGTGTGGTTTCTTTGGGTATGGCATTTTTTTTATGTAAAGGTTGATATCCTGCCTGAGATATCAGTGGATCTTTCTTCTTTTATGTATATGCAACTCTTGATCGATTTCCCATTATTTCATCTTTTTCCTTGAAGTATGGGTCAGGATAATGTAGGGCAAGTGATATCTTGATGCAGTGATGCAGGAATACTCTTTTGCTTGTCCCATCCCATGGGACATTTTTACAAAAAGACTTCTAAACAGGTGGAACTCCATGCTGCAACGTATGGTAATGGAAGGCATAATACTGGAGCTTCAAAAAAGACGTATTCTAGCCTATTACCTTGAAGCTCAAGTCAAAAAAACTATACGGTTCTTCAGCAATTCATTGTATTCACCCATCTTCTCAAAATCCTTCTGGTCATCCCTGGCCTTTCCAGCATCATTGTTGCAAACCTCTGCATTAGCTCAATAATAATGCTTTCCAATACTGGAAATAGTTCAGTTACCTGGCTTAAAACATCTCTCAGTGTGCTCCCTTTTTTTGATATCTATGATTGTTCATGCGTTTGCTATCATTTTAGAGGTAGTGGCAAATTGGTTTTGCACATGGATGTTCTCTATTCCCCTGTCTACAGCACTGCGTCTGATTTGAGCCGAGTAATTTACTTCTTGGTATCCTTGTGCTTTATGAGGGAATCTGGAAGCTGTGAGGGGCCTTACTGAAGCAAGGTCCTAGTCACAGAGCATGAAGGGGTTCTGCCGTATTTCTAGGTGGAGAGTTATTAAATATGAAGAAATTGAGATAAGTCTGGAGCTGTCTAGTTTAAAGCAGTGGCTTGCTGTGAGTTTGGAAGCGTTGGCGCTTCCAGAGGCCTGGACCTAGAAAACCCAAAGTACAGATTTGCCTCCTCTAACCATAGGGCGAGGAGAAAGTCCTCAGAAACAGCTGTCGTACAACCCCCTGGCACTGGAGGAACTGGATAGTCACAGAGCTCAAGCTCTCAGTGGTAGGGTCTCAGGGAGCACTTTTTACTTCAGGAAAAATGTATGATAACTTTTTCCAAAATTTATTTATTTCAAAGTTTCCGCTTTTGAGCCAGAAATGGTCAATTGTAGTTAGTTCTGGGCTTCCATTGCCTCTGTATGGACTTCAGATAACTAATAATACACCTGTCAGCAAAGGACCTGAAAGGAGGTTGAAGCCATCCTACATTTATACACTGCTGTGTACAGAACAAGTGGAATAGGCACGACTGCTGTCTCATCTTCTGTGCATGAGAGCACATATCTTGTAGAACCACAGCTACTGCTGAATAAATGGCTTTTCTTTTGTGTTCGTACTGGCTGTTGGCTTGGAACAGTTTCAGCAGTGTAAATGTGGGGAACCAACCACAAAGCCCTTAGAAATTCTGTTCTTTGCTGTTGATACAAGAATACATGTCCATACAGTGTTTTGGTGCTTTGCAGACGTGGGCATGGTATACAGATGTTATTTATTCAAGTGCTAGATATATACATGTTCAGGCAAATGCAGATGAATCATCACATATGCACCTCTCCAGAAAATATTGTTTAACTGTTATCTGAACAGAAAACATGCCATTTGCAGAAGGGATGTCATAGTAAGGATTGATCTTTGGACTTCTCATTATTCTAAAGTTTATTTTGACATTCAACATCACAGGTAAACTTGTTTTTTGGGGGGTAAAAAATCATCACGTGTGTACCTGTGTCTCAGGTTTTGTTACTAGTTAAGACCACAATCTGTAGTTAAAGCTGGCATACTTTGCTGCTGAAGTCAGTGTACTCTGTTGTTAGTATTATGTTCTTAAGTAAACCATGAATATCTGCAGTCTATTAAAAAAAAAAATGCTACAAAAACTCTGCAAGGTTCTGAACAACGTCTGCTTAAAGGTCTTTAGTGTTGAGTTTCTACTAGTTATTTGTATTCCTTAAATTATTTAACTGAAGATGTAACAAAAAACCAAACCTGAGCAGGAGAAGGTAGAGAGATGTGTGATGGTATAGTAAAATAATAGGTTTCTTGTAAAATTATCTTTGGATATGCTCTATTTTATTTTTTTTAACAGATTAGGGCAATTATGCTAATTTTTAAAAAATTATCCTGAGTTTAAATTTATCTTAAATTCAATCAGTTATTTTTGTATAGCTTAAGACTATATCTGGATATGCCAGGAATATACCTCTATAGAAAATTGTCCTTATGTGCAGTAAATTGGCATTTTTGTGTCTAGAGGGAGGGGGGCGGGGAGGAATGTGATTTTTAGATGTCCTCCAAATAGCTGACTTTAACCAGGGCTAATTTTCAGCATTACTGTTTAGGATTTTATATTCTGTCACTTCAACTGTAAGTATGTAGCTGTCAGACAGTATCTGTTGCAACCCAAAGTATGTCAGAAAACACAGTGGGTAAGAGATGAAGCAATAGGAGCAGAAACTTAAAGGGTTAGTTATAGTCTTGTATTAAATCTGATCTCTGATTTCCATTCCTGATTGATTCTTTGGAATACATTAAAGAATTCACACTGTAGATATTAAAAGAAAATATTTTACTGTGCTTTCATTGCACACATTTTTGTACGATGCCTCCTTCTCTGTTCTTGTTTCACTTGTCACTCAAGAAGGGATGTTGTTTTGCTCACTCTGGGGTTGGATATTATGAGCCCTTGTCTTATTTGCCAGCCCAGACCTGGGTGCATGAATCTTCATCTGGAAGTCTGGTTTTCTCTATAAGCATGCTGCCGCTGTTCTCCTGTTACCTCTATGTCTTCCAGCTGTAGGAAAAGCACATGCTTATATAAACAGAATATGCTGTGTGAATGAGACGTGGAAGGCAAAGTATAGGTGTATGTTTTTGGCAGCTACCCGATTCTTACTATTTCTTTTGAACGAATGAACAGAATGTAACCAAAGAAATCTAATACGCCATAGTAAGTTGCTGTGTGGTAAAGACCTGCATGAAAAGAGCTGAGAGATGCTAGTAGCTCCTTAAAGCCTGTCTTTGCTTCCATCCACATACATGCAAATCTCAGCGGTACCTTTGCACCCTCAGCCATTTTCTGTCCTCACTCTCACCTGTCTTATCTGTCCCAGACCTGTTATAAGGTTACCATATGTTCTGTTTAAAAAAATACTTATCCATTTTAAAAATATTCCACTCTCTCCATCCTGATCGATGATGCAATATTGTATGTTTTACAGTGAGCAACCCTGCGTATTCATTTCCCAGCTCTCTAGCACACTCCCCTTTTTCTTGTCTCACACTGGAATTTGCCAGTACTGTGTGCTCTCTGTTTGGAACAGCGTGTCTATGCTGATTTGCCAGGCATCCCATTTCTTCATTCAGAATAGGTATCTTCTTTAAAATGCATTTCTTTCAGCAATCACTTGCAATCTGAAAAGTGTAGTGTCTCGTGGCCACTGGAGATAGCAAGGATGGAAAAGTGTATCTGTTTCACAAAGCACTGGGTAAATTATTTTGTGGAATAAGGGTATAAGTGACTGTATTCCTTTCACTTCATAAAGACTTATGAGCCAAAAATATTTGCCAGGTCTATTACAATGCTAACTACAAAGCTCAGTTGGAAGTGTTTCAGGTAATCTTTTGTAAAAAGCAAAATTACAAATAATTAAAAAAAAAAAGCAAAACATTGGAAAGCTGTGCAAACTAAAAGCATTTGTAAATTTGTACTAATTTGTAAATAATAATTTGTAAAGCATTCACCACTACGTATGAGGAGCTGTACAAAAAGGTTTCTGGTGGTTTTGAAATCTTGTCTAGAGAAATACACTGCCCTGACACAGAAATAGTAAAGAAAACAGTCTTCAGTTTTCTTTTGGTTTTACTTCAGCAGGTCATATATTAAAAACTAAAAAAAAAAAAAAAAGCAGCTCAGTTACATAATTCTGGTTGTCATAATGTGTACGTAATTCATTCATTGCAAATTTTTAACATTGCACATACAGACTTTGGATTCAGTGGCACATAAAAGTCAGCTGGCAGTGAAATAGTTACCTTCAAAGGACTAGAATTTAAGAGCATTTCTATGGCTAATAGTGTTGTTTAACCTCAGCTGGTGTTCATGGGAGTAACCCTGTGCATAGGTTGCTCCAGACCACAGCATATCACCGTCCCTGCCCATCAGCTCAGGCACTTTCATTCCCCTCCCTCTTGCGTAAGAGGTATTCCATATGGAGTCAATAAATATGAGGTATAGGTGTTTTAGGAGGAGTGCTTATGAGACATAGGTGCATTACAAGGATCCCTCTAGACATGGATGAGATCACTGTTATGAAGAAGCATGCGAACAGGCACACGTGAAGTATCTTTTCAGGAGGATATGAAGTGTCTCTGTAGGAAGAAAAAATGTTCTGAAACTTCTGCTGACAGTTTTGCACGTCAGAGCAGCTGTTCTGGTCAGACAAGAGGTCCTTTTTAGCCAAGTAGGGTGTCAGATAAAGAGGTTTCTAGCAGATTTTTAGGGAAAAGCATGAAAGTGTTAACTCCTGTACGACAGTGGATTGAGCTAGTCGATTTAAGATGAAGTGGCTACCGATCCATTCCACGCACTCTTGTAAATCACTATACTCAGAACAGGACCAGCAGAGAAGCCCGTGTAGCAGCTGAAGAGGCTGTGCAGTTTGCAGTCCAGCACGCTAACATAAACTAGAGTGGATTTCAATTTACTTTTTAGCGTCAGTGGTGATTTAAGCAATGGGTTCCACTCTATGGTTAGTAGGTCAACATTTGTGGTTTCTATTTAATTTGCCAGAATTTCCTTTCTTTTGTTTTCTGTTTTCCTTTTTTAGACACGACTTCTTTTACCTCTAATACCATCCTTTTCCTTATTGCGTCTTTTGAAAGCTTTTTTTGTTTCGTTTAAAGTCTTCTGTAGTAGTATAAATATACTCTGAGCCTCTAATTATGGTATTTTTTTTCTATGCCACCTGCAAGCATTTTACCTTTTTAGCTGCACAGTTAACTCACTTTAAGTTACTCATTTCGTGTAATTTCCCTTTTTAAACTTAATGCTATGTGATGGACTTCTTGTCTTTTTCTCTTCTTCAAAGATACTGAATTTGCACATGCTTTGGTCACTGTTATAGGCAGCTCGTCTGTTGTTCATGGACTCGGCAATCAAAATTGCCTCTTTCCTGCACCTTCTAAACAGTTGCTCCAAAAGGCAGATTTTTATGTTGTCTGAAGAGGTAATCTCAGCATCACAGCTTAATGAAACTTACACAGTGTGAATATGGGGAACCCCAGTCTCCCATTATTACTGCATTTCTTGTGCATGCAGATTTGGGATAGATGAATAAACCATTTATTGTGGTTAATACGTGGATTCAGCAAATAAGATAGTTTTAGTTTAATTTATACCACCACCAGTCACCCTCTCACAGTAGTACTTGCTTAATCTTGTAAAAGTCTTCGAAAAATTTAGACTAGTGGGGACACTGACATGAGCATGCAACCTTTTATTAGATGTAATATACATATGATGTGTTGTTACAATTTTTTTTTCTCAGTAATATTGTTCAGTAAAACAGCAATGGATGAAAAAATACTTAATCTATTTAATCCTCCAGATACGACCTGGTAATGTAAGTGATTACCTTAATTTTGTATTTGTTCACAAAAGATTAATCATCAGAGTAGGTTGAAAGCCTTTTTGTGTTGGTGAAATTTGGTATTAAAGTTTTGACTCTGAATGAAAAATAATACTTTCAAACAGCTTTTTTTTCATGTTGAGTAATACATAGAAATTACTCTGTATTCATATATTACAGTATGTAAGTTTTCCTATACATCTTATGTTCGTGTGTGTTGAGGACTGGCTAGATGAGGTTCAGTAATAGAACATGTAAAATCTTTCAGCAGGGCCTGGTTACTCAGCTTACGTATATCATTTAGTAACATCAGTTCCATGCTGCTATACTAATTTACACCAGCTGAGGTTCTGGGCACCAATCCTTTTATTGTGTCTTGACTTTTCTAGCACGTAGGTTAAGCAACATTTGATAACCATATGCTTGGTGTATTGTGCCAGTAGAATAGGACTTAGAAGGTGGAGTGTGGGAAGAGTGGGAATAATTGCAAATGTGTATTGTTAGATTTTATTGACTTCAGAATGTGGCATAAATACAATGTCAGCTTCTCTATAAAACAAGGCCCCCATGTGGAGCCAAGATATACAGTGAGATCCTGTAAAATAGTAGTAAAGAAGTCATAAAATTATGTGGATTTAATTGATTGTATTTTATTCTAAGCTTATATCTATGCTAAAAATTTAGCAATCCCACAGTAAACACTTAAAAATGCAAAGCCAGTATGTAAATGCACGTCTAATGTGTCAGACATCTGAAGCATGTTTGAGTCTTTATATTTTGCTTCAGCGTCCATGAACAGGCAGAAAGCTTTTCACCTTGTATGCAAGAGGGGAAGACAAAAGATCTTCTCTTAGGAACTCACCCCTTTTGTGCTAGCGCGATTAAGGGAGCTGTAAAATAGTTACTGCTGGTTATCTGATTATGCAAAAGCTACCTAGGTGAGTGAATATTCAGAAAATTTGAGCTTCCTTTGGATATTTTGGTGATTAGTGTGCATCCTCTTAGGAAATCTGGTAGGGAACGAGTGTGAATGATGGTCATCGGGGCAGAAAGCAACTAGAGAAGCAAAAGTGGATGGAGAGCTGAGAGCATCCCACTGGAAAACTCAACTGTATAAACTGTGTTGGGCATCTGATTGTGTTGGTCTATTTTGGTGTACTTATTTGATCGTTTGCATGTAAAAAAGGGTTCCTTTTTAAGTCTAAAAAAACTTACTTGTTTTTAGAACTGAATGACATCTTCTCAGTTAAATGGGGGAGAAGTTGTGGTAAATTGGAAAATATTTGTGTCTGCAAACTTCTTTCTGGAAGTTTCAAAGTCATAGAGACTGCTTGCAGAGCTCTGGTCTTTAGCAAACTCCATTGTGGTGTGAAGCTTATGTGAGGAAATATAGTAACATACCACAGATTGTCCCTTGGGTTGTGGAAAATCACTTCTGTGCTACTTCTGGTTTAGTTAATTATTATTTGTAAGCCAATTAGTGTTATTTTTCAACATTTGGATTAGAGACGAGTCCTCTAACAAATCTTTTTTCTCTGTAGGTATGAACAAAATAGCTGTTACTTATGTGAATATAAGCAGTTGTGCTTTCATGCCATTATCAAAACTTCTCATTTCAAAAGCCACTGCTTAATGATCACTTTTATTTCAGCATTCATCTAGAGCATATTAATGCAGGTACTCTGAAGAGTTCCTTAGGTGTGGAAAATGATGACAACACATTGCTAATTTTGTTACATTTTGATTACCTGCCTAGAAATAGGAAAAAATAAATTTTAAGCAATGTTGGGCATCCAAATAAATAATTTATCTGCAAAATTTGTTTCACTAAATCAATTGATGCTGGTTTACTGCCGGAATAGAAATTCTATCTTGGCATCTGCAGTCACTGAAATACAGCTTAAAGTCATTGTGTTTTTCTTGGCTAGAGATACCTTGGTAAGCAAAGTCGTATTTGCCTACAAATGTAGACGACTCAGCGCTAGTCTGCTTACTGCCATCATTTCCTTACGTATGTGTTTCTAGATACTTCATGCTTTTAAACCCACGTACTCTCCTTACAATGTAATGACCTTTTCCTTTAGCCTACAAGGCTACACCATGTCTTCGAATGGTATAGCCTTAATTCAAGAGACTATGTAAATAAGAGTGTGGACAGGCTTCAGTGAGCTCAAGGGGCTGATGGCAATAGTCTTCCAGTAGAGGGGGTGTGATGGACATCCTCTGGGTTGTGGGTCTGAAACATCTCAGATTACTCAGCCATATTTGTTAGCTTAACACCAGCAGGCAGCTCTGTCAGCTAGCTGCACTGACACCTTGCTTTGTTATGCTTCTGTGCAGCTTTTACTTCCTCCCCTTGTTTAGCAGTCAAGGAGGCAGTTGCTGAAACAGGCAAGAGAGGTTTCTTACCCTCCTTCTCCAGTGCTATGACTGGTGCCATTAATTCAACATATTAATGGGGGTAAATTCAATTTGGTGTCACTTCAGCTGCTGGAGACATCTTAATATATCCCTTATAGATATATTAGTGTTTAGGTTCTGGTCACACATAACCATGCTAACGTATCAAATACTAATATGGCACTGAGATGGCAATGCTAAAAGGTAGGTATGCTGATATTAAAATACTGGTTGTTTAAGTCCCGCTTTTTTCACCTTGTATGTTTTCTGAAACTTGAGGGAAGGGAATGTCAAGTACCACGCTTCATTTTCGAATGTTTGCAGGTTGTTACTGATACGGTTCTGCATAGAAATAGATTTTAAAAGATTTCACCTGTATCTTAGCTGGGGAAGCAGAAGTTCCCATCTCAAAACCACCATATTTTTTTCTGATATTTGCTACTAAACAATCTGCTCGAAACTCCTTTCTAAAAAACAGGACACCCTTCCTGCCACATTGTCACAGCTGAATTCTGATTTATGTGAGTTGATACAGCTACGGTCAGTTTCTTCTATTAGCATACATCAGCAGAAAAACAAAACTGTTACATAGACACTGTAAGAGCTGCATAGAGATGTTACAGCTTTTTGGGGCTTTGGAAGCCTTTTTTTTACCCCTTTCTTTCTTTTTTTATTCCCCCTGCCTTTAGAGTCTTACACAGCGTGGCTTCAGTTGCCTGTCTAGGGCCTCTACTGTGAAGGCTAATAATCACCTTAAAACTTGCAATTCTGTATTACGTAACATTCTCATGCCTTCTTGCTGCATGGTTCCTGCAGAAGTAAAAATTGAATTATTTTAATTGGAAGGTTTCCGTCTTTATAGGCATTATTTGGTATTGTTAGTAAGCTGCTGAAGTCTGCTGGAATGTGCTGGATTTTAAACTAAGATGATTGTAGAAAACCATCATGTCTCATGTATAATACTTATTACTATCCTAAACAGATTAGTGTGCTAGTTCTTCTATGTTTAATTTTAGAAAAACTAACTGATTTTGGAAGAATTTTTATTTTTTCAGTGTTTTCAAGGTCGTTAAGAAGCCCTCTGCTATAGCTCACTTTTGACGGGGATGTTTAGGATTTGTACATTTTTGGCAGTTCATTTGTGTAGTTGGAGAAGTCTAGTGACAAATTCTGCATCTTGAGTGTTTACCAGTAGGAGTATGATGAAACATACAGCTTTAACATTAAAATACAAACAGAACCTAAAAATTCTTAGTTACTTTTGCTGTTTTGGCTATGTTTTTGAACACTTGTTTGATGTGCTTTGCTCTTTGCCTTAAGTCCATATAATTCTTCCTCAGACCTCCCATGCTGTTAAATGTATGGGTAGAATGGTAGCTTCCAAGCAGGTCACTCACCCCTAAAGAAAACACTTTCAGGTCACGTCATATAACCTGTATTATAAGAACAGCTGTGCCTAAGATTCTAAAAATGAGTATCCCGGTCTTTTTATGTGGGGTTTCTTGCTGGTTTGGTTTGGTTTGTTTTTTTAGATGAGAGAAAGTGTTGTTATTATAATATTAATACCTTTATCTCTTTTCCTTTTCTTAATAGATAAAAAAATATTTTGAACTTGAGCCACTTGCACGTGGAAAGCGCTGGATTCTTAAACCCTGCTCCTTGGATGATATGGAGGCCGTAAAAGACAGCTTCTCCCTTCTAATAAACTTGCTAGAAGAGAGAGACTTCGAACCTTCAAGAATGTGAAATGCAAGAGAGAAGAGTGGTTCTCCAGACATCACTGTACCTGCACATTCTGCTCACAGCTTAATTGCAATGTGCTATCAAGACTGCTGTGATGTGTTGTTCATACACAGTTAGTGCAGAATGTCCTTTTGTTAAAATAAATATTCTGTGAATCAGGTACACAACTATTTCCAGTAAAGTTGTCCACACTACTGAAATAGGGAGTTCCTCTTTGTTTACCACTATTTCTGCACTCTGCATGTTGCTTTCTTGCGTTGCGGTCATCCTTGATTGGAAATTTTACACGCACAAAAATAACATAGTCTGTAAAGGAGGAATTCTACCTGCTACCTTGTTTTTTAAAAATAACTAATGTCTTAAGGATTTGTGAGACTAATTTGTATTAGCTTGTTTACTGATCCCGCAGTATGGAAAGCACAGCCACTGAGTACCTTAATAGGATACCTTAAAGGCAAGCAGTTTCATGTTAATGCAAAGGTTAGTCCTGAACTTTTACTAAGTGAAAACACAGTTGACAAGTTAGTTGATTCCTCTTCAAAAGTCACAGCATAACCTTGTCAAAGGCAGAACCGTTATTTTGCTGGAAGTTACCTGAAAGGTAAACTAGCAAACAGATGTATGGGGATAAGAGTATTCGGGGAAAATAGGTGATAGGTGTTCTAAGTAACAGTATTTTTAGAAAATATAAATAAGTTGGATAAAGTAATAATTTTCATTGAAAGTAGTTTTCCATTAGAGAAGCAAAGCAAATGTCTGTTAATTCAGCTGTGGAAGCTTTATTACTAGTTAGAAGTGTGACTGATTTTAAATAAGGATTGCTTCCTTTGTCACTCAGTCATGGAGTACTACTGTTATTGTAAAATTGCCAAGGCATCTATACCATAATTAAGGGCCTTCTAGCGTTTGTACTACAAGCTTCTCTTTTCAAGGGGTTGTAACTTGTTCTTTCAAACTTCCTCTGGGCTAAATGATACTTAGAAGACAAAAAAGTATCCATTGGAAACATTTGAAAAAATCCCATTTGATTCCAGTAACATGGTGCATATTTCCTCTTTCCAATTTTTGCCCAGTGTAGGTTAGCCGTTTTTTGGCTGCCTTTTGTTGATTTTTTTAAAACGTGATAAACAGATTTTGCCCATTAAAAAATCATACCATGTCACTGGTTCACCATTAAGTCAGTCACAACAGGGTACGTGCTGATCAGTCACCGGACTGGTGCACACCTTGAGTGCTGTGCCTTGTGCATTCAGCTATCCTCCTGCATGAGGGTGTGCAAACACAAACTATAGTGATGTGTCTGTCAGTCGTTCCTCATCGATTCTGCTTGTGTTTTGAAACTCATAACTCCTTTTTTCAGGGCTTTAAGCAACATATCTTTCCACTCTCGGCGTTTATTTTTTAAGTTTGAAGTTTATTGTAGTTTCTCTCTAGTTTATTTGGGAATAAGAAAGTAGCAAGGATCAGCTTTTAAAGGCTTATAAAAGCCATTTCTCTATTACTTGCAATTATACTCTTTGTTAAACAAAATATTTTTAATGGGTTTTTTGTTTACTTTTCAGTTTCCGTGTATTTCTTGCATTACTCCCTCAGAATTATTTCTGCCCAAATGCATGGCTTGATGATTACTGTTTCAACCTGCTTCCTATTATCAGAAATAAGCTGGGAAAACTTGCTCCTTGTTTAATTTTGTGATAGAATAGGCAGAAAGCCTGAAGGGCATCTCTTCTTGCTTTGTTTTTCCTCTTTCCTGCCAGGTCAATTGCCTCACTCCTAATACTCTTGAAAATACCCAAGAACTGGAATTGTTCGTTTTAAAACACACAGAGGAGCCCTGTGATGGTTGGGTTCTCTCTGCACAGTTTAGACGGGACACAGCTGCCCATCAGTTTCTCTTGTGTGGGTTAAGGAGGCTCCTTTCCCTGGATTTAAAGAGGAACTGGATCTAATATACAGTTCCAAACTCTCTCTTAGCTGCCGTGAGCTTGGAGGGTAGAGAGTACCAAGATTTCCACAATGTCCCTAGATTTCTGTCCTGTCCTGTTTAAGGACAATGACAAAGAAGAAGTGGTGGGAGGGAGTGAGGGAATTAATTCCTGGAGAAGGCAGGCAGTTTGGGGAGGCAAAAAGAGGGACTTGGAGCTGTTACTGCTTTTTCATGGAGCATTAGTTAGAAGATGAGAGATAATTTTTTTTAACTGTTTTTCCCCTTCTTTCCCCATATTAAAGTTATGGACCAAAAGGTACAGCAAATGAAAATAAGCCTGACTGTATTGCATTCTTGAAACCATGTTTATATTTACCATCAGTGAGTCTGGTCCAAAAAAATTTAGAGTTTCCAAGTTATATTTTGGTTGTGATTTCCCAACTATGCACTATTGGAAGGTGCTACATGACTAACACAAAAGGCCCAAATAATCAATGAGAATACGGCTTTAACTAATGCCAGTGGCCACTTGGACTAGGACCTTTTGATGCCTAATGCTTTTTCTTTAGGTAAATGCCAACTGCATAGGAACAGTGATTTTTTATTTTTTTTTTTTTAGAAAGATTTTGAATATGCTTTTTCTTACTAATACAGTGATCGTTCCTCACCACAGGTTGAAAGAATACCTCATAACTGCTTAAGGTGAAGACCAACGCTTAACTTTACTTTGAATGTAGTGCTTCTGTGGTTTTGTGTTGTGGATGGACTTAATGGATGTATACCTTTTTAATGTCTATAAAACCTTTCATCTTTTTATAGAGGAATTAAAAATGTTCATAGGGGCTCGCGTCACACTTCCTTGTCTAAAGTGTTGTTGAATGCTCTGGCTATGGTAGCATATGTAAGCACCATGCAGTTTTTATGCAGATGACCAATCTTAATTGTCTCTTTCTCTCTCTCTTTTTCTTTTTCTTTTTTTTTTTTAAATCTTTTCATGTGTGTTCATCATTTAGGTGAAATAAACTTGGGGATTATGCTTCACTTTTCATGCAAGTTCATTAAGGAGTGAAGACTGTCTTTTTAAAAAAGATATTGTGCTTTAATGTTCTTTAGCCATCTGTTAAATTACTTTGTGTGTGTATGTGTGTGTATGTGTATGTGCCCACATTGGGCTTCTTCTCAGACCTGTGGCTGTCTGCAGTGTCTCAGCCGTCAGAATGAAAACATTATCAATCAGTATCCAACAACAGCTGGTTTTGACAAGCTTCTGTCTGCTGCCTAATGCTTTACAACTTGTCAATAAGACCTCTGTTTCTACCCGCCCTGAGCTGGTAATCTTACTGCTTCCATGTTGTGTCCTGTACTTGTACTTCTAGGATTTGTATGGAAAAAAGTTAAATCTTAGTGGGTTTTGATATTATTCCTTGCTGTATAATGCTCCTCGTGTATCTTAGCTTGCCTCTTCAAATGTGCTATACAAAAATCTGTGATGTATTATTTCATTTAACTTCTTGCGTTTCATTATATTTATAGAAGTTACAGATTTTTGTACCGTATTAGTTAATACAGTTGCCTTTTTGTAATGGCAATTAATTTATATTACAAAAGTTTGTATCTTTACTGTAGTTGAAAGTAGTAGTTAACTGCCATATTATCTTGACTTTATACTAAACATACAGTGTCTATACACAGAAGTTGACCCATTCAAGTGGACAACTGCTGACATGAGCAACTTGTACTGTTTGTGATTTATACATGATTTCCACTATCAAAAAAAAAAAAAAAGAAAAAGAAAATAAACACTGTGTAGAGTTGAGTTGCTAAGTTTTGGATTTCTTGAGTGGTAGCCAGTTTGGGAGTATGGCATATTACCTTGACTTGGAATCTTCAAGATAAATTCCTTACTACTAGATGAAAACAAATATTACTGTATAATCATTGCTAGCTTATACATTGTTACACATTTACACACATAAATATAAAAAATAGAAACATCCAAAAAATAGGCTGATTTGTTTCCACAGCAAGATGTTGTTACTCTGGAAATACATCTGAAATACATGGCAGGTTTATTGGTGGAGCAGAGATTGGAATAATCTTTATACAGTTATTCCATAATGTTAAACTGAGGGACATGTTTATATGACTAGAAATTATTTTTAAATAAAGTGACACGGAAAACTACATATACCAAAAAAATGCTACAGAAGTTGAGCAAAGGAAAATACTATGGGAAAAATAAAAGCTTGCTGAGACAATTCAATGTGATCCTGTCAAACACTGAGTAGAAGAGACTCTCACAACTTAAGTTGTAACAGCTGATGGAAGTACAGCACTGCTGAGTGAGACTGGAGTTGCTGGTTCAGCTACTGAGGTATGCATTTTTAATAGTATTCTTTTAAATCTGCCTTTTACCAAGACTAGGATGGAAATGAAAGATTCGCACACTTGGAATATTTTTTAATTCTTCTGTTTTACATAAATAGCAACTGAAAATCTGCTAATCATGCCTCATTTGATAGCTTTTGAAAGAATTTTCATTAGCTCATTAGCCCTTTGACCTAATAGTTCAAACAAATAAAAACATCTGTTTGTGTCAGCTGTAGGGTTAGTCATCCAGGGCCTAGGTTAACACAAGGATGAGAGAGAGTCCCATATCCTACATGAAAAAAAAACCCATACCCTTTTCAGTATCTGCAGTTGAAAAGCACCCGTGAAATCAGGTAGAGCTGCTGAATTCTGTTAGGTGAAGAGACTGAAAAAGATCATTACCCTTCTCAATCCTCAGTCCTCATGGGTGAACTGACTAACTTTATTGTGTGGGTTGGACTGAAGATGAGGTCTAATTTAGCTAGTTCTGAGACACTTACGCTTATCGCTAGCTGCTTATAATGTATTTTAGCTTTTATCACAGTTGTATTTAGAGAAGCCAAAGTATGCTGTGTATATTGCTTGTTCGTTCATGAGATTTAATAGGAAAATGTAATATGTGGTATTCTGGTGGGTTTTGATGGAATATATTCAGGACAGCCTTGCTTGTGGGGTGTATGTCTGGGCATAAAGCATGTTCTGCACTTCCATTTATGATGGCTTAAATATGCCTTTATTTTTTAATCACTGAAACTGTCTAGAAAAGGCAGATGTTCAAATGGGAACATTGGTGCGAACAGTAGTCTGTGCAGCTTCAGTTACCTGTGGCAATAACGTGGGGAGAACAGAAGAGAGATATTTTAATCATCTGGTTGTCAGGTTTACAGTAAACCCAACAGAAGTGTTTAGCGAAAGCTCCTTGTACTGGTTTGGGATGATTACAGAAAATTTAAAGCTAAGAGGGTGAAGAGGACGTATGACATAATCGATGTCCAGCTATACTACTATCATGGAAATAGTTGGACTCACTGCCTGAAAATAGCCTGGTTTTGGTAAAGACCATATTTGTAATTAAAAGCTGTTAATTTCTAAGCAGAGAAACATTTCCTCACACATGAAAAATCTATACACATATTTGAGAACCTGCCCACGTGCTAATAAGTAAGAGACATGAATTGTACCTATTGTGCTTGTGTGCAATATAAGGGAAGCCATTCACAATTAATTTTCTTAATTTTCACTGTTAGATTGTGAGCTAAAACTGACAAAAAATAAAACCAGCAATCACAGCTCTTCTTTTTCACCTGTCACCTTGAAATAGCGAAACACTGTTGTTCATTTTTATTACTATGCCATGTAACTATAATTTATTGCATTTCAGTGTGCACTGGAAAGTATTTGCATGTATTAAGTAAAACAAGACAAAAATAAATCCTTTTGTGGTTTGGCAACTTCCATGTATGAAGAACTGCCCTCTTTCTAATGAGACATTTACCATTGGAGTACAGAAGCTTCATACTATAGCTTTGTTATAAATTACTACTAACTGAAATGCTAAATCATGGAAATCAAACAAAAGATCTGGTACTGTTTAAATGCATAGTCCCAAAGATAGCGTGGAGGAGAGACCAAAATCATGACTCGCATATACATGTTGCAAAATCAACCCAAGTTTAATCACACTGCAAAGTATTTGGTATTTTAACAATGTGACAGTCTTGGATTTGGAAGGTTGATAGATTTTTCAGGATCAAAAGGGCATTTCGTAAAAAGTTTAATTTTACGGTAGGTTACATTTTGGGCCTGTCAACTTTGACATAGTCCCTTTAAAGCAACA